>NC_088397.1:25978190-26278190 GCF_034236695.1 Oncorhynchus nerka | reverse complement strand
TCAATTTCGTATTCCTGTAACAAAACAGAACAAAATGACCTTTAACCTACATGTATTATTACATATTTTATGATCCATTTTGGTCCCAACTCTGGAGAATATATATATTTTTTCATTGAGAGAAGCTGCACATCGCTGTGTTGATGGTCTACCCGAACATAGAGACAGGACGAGACAAGACCTTTGTTCTCTTAGAATCATTTATGGTATGTTTTGTCTATGATAAGACAAGTTTAAATTGCCTTAACATTTAAAAGTGCTAAAAAATAGAAGTATTTCTCTTTTCCTAATCCCTTATGTTGACGTCCCCCGGAAACCACATCTTGATTCTGACGGGTGACCTTTTGGAAACTTTTACAGGCACATGGGACCTGACTTTAATGCAGCACTAATTAGAGTGTGATGGGTGCAGCACGACTGTAGCTGTTACCATGACCTTAAGGAGTAAAAGGACAGTCGATCACACAATACGTCAGTCTAAAGAGTATATTACTCAAGCCTCCCAGACAATAGCCACAGTAATTTATAATATCTGGTTTGGCTCAGTTGGTAGAGCGTAGCGCATAGCACAGGTTTAATGGGTTTGATTCCCGCCGGGGCAACCCTAAGAAAAATGTATGCATGCATGACTGCAAGTTGCTTTGAATAACAGCATCTGCTAAATGGCATACATTAATGTATGAGAAATAAAGTGAAACGGGCTTGATCAGACAAACTAGTATCACAGATAAGATACATAATTTACCTACATTTGAATTAATAATGCTGATCTAACATTTTACAATGTTATTCCACCCATGAGTTTCTCACTGGCTAAGTTACGAAGATAAATGTGAAATCAGTGATTAATCGCTAAGGAAATCTGAAAACCCCAAAATACCAGGTATGCATTTATTCCGCTCTCTCCCCCTCTAACAGCTTCTGTGTAGTCCTGTAATACCCTTGAAATGTAAGATGAAGGTCAATAAACTGTTTGTATAAATAGGAATAGATATTTTCCTCAGAGGCATCGCAATTAGTTTCACTTCAGTAACTTAATTACAACCTTAAGACTGCAATGACATTTCATAGTCTTGAAAAAAATGGCTAAAACAAAGAAGATGACTTGCTTCCTAAACCACTGCTAGACCCGGCTTCCTTACATCATACAGGTGTGTACAGTAAACTACTATGTCATCGGACAGTAACTCAGGGTATCTTTTATTTATTTAACCTTTATGGACACAGCAAAGTCACACTGAGATCCAGGTCTCTTTTACAAGGGTCAGTGCTATCCGGAATCCTTGGCACGTCCCTACCCTAAACCCTAACCTTTAACCCCTAGCATTACCCTAACCCTTGGATGTCCCAAGGATCCCAGTACAAAATGCTCACATTAGGAAAGAGCTAATCAATCCCGGCGTGTGCACTCATCACTAATCATGAGTAGCCTAGGTCTCTAATTAAGGTCTTAACATGCCTGTAGGGGACTACATTTTCCAAATTCAGTCTACCCTGGAGTCTATTCAATCTCTACACTAAATGTAAGGAATTTAGAAAAAGCCTTATTATCTACCTCAGATGAGGGCCATAAGCAGCTGGATATGATTGCTACTGTTAAAATCATCACTATGGCGATAATATTTGGTTATAAAATACACGCTGTGCTCAAACAGCTTATCAGTGTAGAGATGGAAAAACCACATCCTCTTTCCTCGTTCTGTGTCATTAACGATTATGGAAATCATTATGAAAGCTCATACCCACGCTTTTAATGGCTGATGCTACAAGACGTGAAAAAGGCAAAGCAACAGTCTTACCACGATGAACTGTGAGTTCATAGAACGCCGCAGCCCGTCTGGTGTTCAACCTTCCCAAGTTCTCTCACGTCACCCCGCTCCTCCGCTCTCTCCACTGGCTTCCAGTTGAAGCTCGCATCCGCTACAAGACCATGGTGCTTGCCTACGGAGCTGTGAGGGGAACGGCACCTCAGTACCTCCAGGCTCTGATCAGGCCCTACACCCAAACAAGGGCACTGCGTTCATCCACCTCTGGCCTGCTCGCCTCCCTACCACTGAGGAAGTACAGTTCCCGCGCAGCCCAGTCAAAACTGTTCGCTGCTCTGGCCCCCCAATGGTGGAACAAACTCCCTCACGACGCCAGGACAGCGGAGTCAATCACCACCTTCCGGAGACACCTGAAACCCCACCTCTTTCAGGAATACCTAGGATAGGATAAAGTAATCCTTCTCACCCCCCCCGCCCCTTAAAAGATTTAGATGCACTATTGTAAAGTGGCTGTTCCACTGGATGTCTTAAGGTGAACGCACCAATTTGTAAGTCGCTCTGGATAAGAGCGTCTGCTAAATGACTTAAATGTAAATGTAAATGTAGTTCAAATTAAACATGTAAAAAAAGAGGTCAATTATGAATGTACCTTAGCCTCTGTCGGTCGTTACAAGGCTAAGAATTACTCCCAGAGCGCAACTTCCAGGCCAACACTAAGCACCCCTCATGAATTTAAAGTCCAACAGCAGGCACTAAAATGAGCATGTCAATTGCGACATTATGAAAGGTCAAGTGAGAAAAAATGATGCTCCGAGGAATTACAGCATTACAGTACAATGCCACGATCTGTAAATCCACAATATCAACCCATTAGAAGTACTCACAGTCTTGTGTATGATTCATTACACTTGCTTCCACACACATTTCTGTTCTACATTGTTTATTTAGCCTGGTCCCAGATCTGTTTGTGATCTTGCCAACTCCATTGCTGTCATTGTCAAGACAAACTTTTTTTTTGCAAATTATATATATATTTTTTAGAAAGGCTTACAGTGAGGAACCAAAAGGTCAGTCTTGTGTAAAAGGTTGGCCAACAATGGGCAGCTTGCTTGTAGAGAGCTTTGAACTTTTGCATGTTGTGTATGGCTGGCTGTGGCTTCTGCTACGGGTAGCCCCGTTGCCTTGGACACAGAGTGAGCCTCCCAGATATAGCCTAAAAATAGCAATTCCTGTGAAGATGTCCCTTTAAACAAAATGTGTCAATAATTCAGTGAGTACATCAAGTAACCAGTGTCATTAAACGATGGTCATTGTGGTTGAAATCTACAATCCAGAAACTCAATGTGTGGGATACTTGGGAGAATCTGTGAAAACAATTGTTGAAAACAAGACAATGAAAACATTTTGAAATGTCTCACATTTTTCTTTTCGGATATATACTGTACTAAACGAATGGTATTGGATTAGCCCAAGGGAACCACTGCGTTCCTCTGTTGGCTAACAAAAAAAAAAGGTATATATTTTTAACACTAATTGTCACTGTAAATCCTAGCTGACAGCTGTCAAACTATATGAGTATGGATATTGGATAGCAAAGCTAATGGAATCCAACAGACAAAGTATTTCCGATGCTCATTGCTCTATGACGACAGAGGTATGATGACACCAATTATTAGAAAGGGGAGATACGATCTGGGCCTGTAGCCTTCATATAGTCCCATATAATCATATAGCGATCTACTGGAATATGGAGGAGGGTAGACAAAGTCTAAAGTTCATACTAGCACACCACATAGAATACACACCAAATTATGAATATGAGTTGTTAAAAGCATTGGGCCAATGACTGAAAGGTTGCTGGTTTGAATCCCGAAGCCGACTATGTGAAAAAACTGTTGCTGTGCCCTTGAGCAAGGCACTTAACCCTTATGCTACTGTAAATCCTTCTGGAGAAGAGCTTCTGCTAAATGACTAAAATGTACATGTAAGTGGTATAGTATGGATATTGAGACAGATGTCCTGATGCAATCCTTTAGAGATCTATCAGAAACTGAAGGTTAGACAGACTGCATAATAGGATGAGTTCTCTGTTGGTCGAGTAAACACTACCCACTGATCTACTGTTGTTCCCCTGAGACCTGGTGTCACATCTTAGACGCACTCCATTTTCAACACGGCGTCGTCAAACATCCCTCTTCCTCTCTGTGGGGTGGCTCCTCAGTAGTGAACATTATGTAAGCCGTTGTTATCTAGGTTAGACATTTTGGCAGACTCTTATCAATCTATTTTCATTCTGAGGAGAGCAAACAATCAGACAGGTTCTGAAGAACTTATTTTTGTCTTTATTGGCGCTAATCCTGTGGAACATAAAAATAACCATGCCCTGGAGAAGAATATTGATTCCTCATATTCACACAATCTTTTTTCACTCGGCAAAAATGCACTAAATAACATCATAGATCCATCATTTTTCAATGGCACCACATGAAGCACTGTAGCGTTGCGAGATCTCATGGAGAGAGAGTCATTATCTTTAACTGATGGACTGTAGGCCGAGATTACTGTGGCATAGTGTCCTCTTTTGGTCGGCTAATTCGACGTGCTATCTTTCCTGAATAGCACCAGCAACTATGACCACTGCACTCTGAGATAATGGTACTTAATCAGACATGCTCCCATCACACTCTGTCCTAGATTAATATCTGCTTCAGTGACGTTGACTCATCCGAGGACTCAGTCCCGTCGGTGTAAATAAACCCTAACCATTCCCCGATGGCAAAACAAGACTCTCCTTCTCTTTGGATCGCTAACAATGCCGATGGAACATCGGGTCTGGGTGACTACATACTAGGCTTATACTGTAGATATGGCTTAAACAGAAACAATTATAGTAGAGTACATACCATGAACATAGAACATCATGTCTGAGTGAGTAGCCTTTGTTGACTATACAAACCCAATATATATTATTGCGCATTATCAATATGGATGGGTGTTACACAGTTCCAAATTACATCAAATACTATGTCCATAGAACATCATACCTGGGTGAGTCTATTGACTGCCAACCCTACTGTATATGAACATGTAACAATTACGGTTGATGATCAATATGGATGCCCTGTTCCATACAACCCATCGACTTGACCTGCTGCTTTGTCTTCCAGAAACAGTTCTGATGATCTAAATGCGTTAAATGGACATTCGAGGCATGGGAGGTCACTCCTCAGTTCACAGGGTGACGCTCGGGGTGCACTGAAGTGTGACGGGGGGTTTGCAGCTAAGCCGAGCTGAAGAAATCGGTTGTTTTTCTTTTCTTCCTGGCTTTTGTAATGTTGCCAGGACAAACAGTTACAGGGGCGGGGCTAAGGGAGGGTGTTGGGTGCTCCTATAGGCTATCGTAGTCTAGCCAAAGTCACATCGTGGTGGAGATCTGTGTGACTCACCAATCACTGTGTATCTGAAATAATCAGGTAAAAATCCAAGGTGGGGTGAACATCATTCAGTTATGTGATGGTCTGGTGACTCACTGGTAGGTGTAGCTGTTGATTCTAAACAAAAATGGCTATATGGCCTGAATGAACTTCACAACAATAAAAAAACAACAGCACACTACACTACCCAAGATCACAAAACATAGGGATATTACATATAGGATCAATTTAAGTAAATAAGCAACAAGGCTTAAGCACTCTGATGTATATCACACTAAGGGTTGTTCTTACTACAATGGGAGCTAGAGTTGTATTGCACCCTCACACAGTATTCATTCAATATCCATTGCGCTATCACTGCTAAGCATTTGAGCTATGTACATTTGAGCGATTTTACATTTGAGTCATTTACATACAGACCATACCGATTCAGTTACTACGGGTATAACAGTTTGAGTCTGAGCACTGTGACCACAGGCTCTATTTCTCATTCCATCACCCACACATCCCACTTCACCACCAGATACAACTGCTTTCCTGTGCAGCCCAGCTCACAGGGGATATGAAGGACGATGGAAAGTGCATCTTGCCTTTACTCTCTTGGCCCACAATTGACCTTTTTTTCAAGCGGCACAGAAAACCAAAGTAATCCAATTATGTTCATGATAAGCAGGAGAGAGAGAGAGAGATAAATATTCACTTACCATGTCTATTGATGATACAGGTCCGATGCTATTGACGTATATGTCGACGTCGATAAGCGTTGGTTTAACTGTAAAAGACAGAAGGAGAAATCACTGTAAAAGCACATTTGAACAACAACCAAGTGTAGTAGCACTGCCAAGCCTAGGGTGCCATGTCGAGAGTGTTTGAAAGGACATGCCTACATATCTGCCGTTGACTCTGGTCGACTTTCAACCGTGTCTGAAGGAGGAAAACACCTGACACATATTGATTTTGGGGGTGAACTATCACTTATCATAAGTGATGCTTATACGAGAAGTGGTTCACCAGTTTCATTCCAGGCAGTCACCTTTCACTTGAGACATAGGAAACTGTTTTCCGCACGGCTCAAATCTGTTGAAATAACATGCCATAGACGATTCCAACCCTACATTTCACAATTCAATTTAAAGCCTGTTCTCTATACCTAATCTTACAAGGCGTAGCTGTAATGAGCAGTTCACGCTTGCGTGGCTAAGTGCACCTCTGTCATTGCACATTAGCCTCTTTCATAGGCTTTGGCAACTTCGACAATTAACTGTTGAGGTGGTGCAGTACACACATCAGACTATGACAGAAAAATACCCACAAAGACATATTTTAATTGCGACAGGGTGTAATGGAGGAATAGATATTTGAGAGTTTTGCAGAATTCAGACGCAAGAAAATAGCAGAGTACATCTTGTCTTTTTTTTTTTTAAATGTGTCTTTTTATGTATTTATTGTTTACTTCTATTTATTTAGTAAATAGTTTTTTTTTTTTTTTTACATTTCACTGTAAGGTCTACCTACACTTGTTGTATTTGGCGCATGTGACGAACACAATTTGATTTGACAAGACATGATTAAGTTCCACTTTAGCCACTATCGTCAAATAACACAATGTACATGTAGGGCAGTCACTGGGTAAAGTACTTTCCTGGGGTTCCTGGGTGCACATTTAGTTTTTTTGTCCTAGCACTATACAGCTGATTCAAAGAACCAACTAATCACCAAGCTTTGAATCAATTGTGCAGTGCTAGGGCAAAAACCAAAACATGTCCCCAGGAGGGGCCCCAGGACCGAGTTTTGGAAACCCTGCTTTAAAGGAAGTAGAATGGTGCTATTGGAATGTTATTCAAAGTTGTAGTACAGTAGTTTTACTGTCAAATTCAATATAATCATGACATATGGGAAGGTGAATGCACTGCCCATACGAATCCTCTGTAGAGTTTCCCCATATGTTTAATCTACGCTGCTTTGACTTGAGTTTGTTCACTTACTGTTATCTGTGATTTATTCGCGCCAAGGCCGGCCCTCCCTCCCTCCCCTTCCTGATCAAGCAAGCATGATTACAACTCCCCATCTGCAGAGTAAAATGCCCCCATGAGGGTTTTAATGGAGGAGCAGCTTTTACACCCAGTTAGCCTGTCAATATGATGAGAAATACATTTGCCCTAGTCAGCCCCGCCGGTCTCATTCACCATGACCGCTCAATTCTCCTAGTTTAATTCCCCATACATTGTATTAAAATGTTTTCTGTTGCCTTTGCATTGCTGTTGTCTGGTCTGATCTTTACTGAGCTGGCGTCATATGTATCAAGTGTCTCAGGTAGGAGTTCTGAATTAGGATCAGTGTTGACTGTTAGATTACATTGAATATGATTCCATGGACAGTGAGATCCTGATCCTAGATCAGCACCCTTATTTTGAGACAGTTATAAGCTATATGACAGGCTCTCCAGTGTCTTTGTAGCACATGGGGATGTGTGAAACGTACTACTCAGCCTGTGTCACCACTTGCGCCGCTGATTCATTAACTGTTCGTGGCGCCGTTTGGTAGACAATTCGGAAGGGTGGTCACGTGTGCTAACAAAGCAGATGTCCTGGGTTTGAGCCTTGGTGAGCCGCGTGACAGACATTATGCCTTGTCCAAGGTCTGCGTCTCTAGCCCAGTAAATGAGCACAATACCCTCAGTAAAGCCTCTCTCGTCAGCCTCCAGTCGCTTTCTTCCCCTCTATCTCCTGTCAGCTAGAATTGTGACAAGCTAATTTCATCTTTCACAACAACAATCCAAACACAAACATCTTCAGATGAGATCAATGAGCGCCGGGTGATATCTGTCCTCTGTCTTAGGAGTCGTGTTAACAGTGTCTGCATCCCAAATGGCACCCTATTCCCCATATAGGGCTCTGGTTAAAAGTAGTGCACTATAAAGGGAACAGGGTGCCATATGGGATGCAGTGAGGGTTAGATCGAGCCTTGCTGCACTCTGTCTTCTACTTCACTCTGCCAGACAGACAGAGGTCATTAAAAGCGAGGTGGTAGACAGACATGACCTAGTGTGTTCTGGGAGTTTGGGGACAGACTATATTAAAACAGGAAGTGAGACATCTCAGATGGCTGTGTCCCTGGTCTCAGCTGCATCCTGAAACTAATATCCTCTAATTGTCCTGATCAAAAGAGAGACTAGGGGACGAAAGCCAGAGAGAGCTGTAGTTGATAACCACAAAGCATTTATTGGTGACAGTATTGCTGTACAATTAAAAAAGTACATTTGAAAATGTTAATGAGACCCAATTCGATCAATCACATAGTGGAAAATAAATTCTATGGGTATAAACATAATGTAACTACAGAAAGGACAGGTGTAGTTTTTGTGTTGATTAGCTGAGAAATACATATAGAATCCATACAGGATCTCTAACACTTGATTTGTGGTGTGTTGGTTTTGTCACAATTAACACTCTGGCTGCATTTACACAGGCAGGCCAATTCTCGTTGTTTTTCCACAAATTGGTCTTTTGGCCAATCACATCAGATCTTTTTCAGAGCTGATTTGATTGGTCTGTTTTGGCTGCCTGTCAAATACGCAGCCTCTGACGAACATTTTGAGTGAACCTGCATTGTTTCTCCTTTATCTGCAATTGATTGAATTAGGGACCCAAGTCCACATCATCTCAACATAATTTCATGTTGCTTCTAACCATTGAATTGATTTTCATCTGCTCCCCATGTCTTGTTAGGGTCCCTAACAAGACTTATTAGGCCATTTTCTTGAAAAGTAGACATAGACTGGGGACACCATGTTTTGGGACACCATGTTTTGGGACATGTATTTCGATCTAATATCACCAATTACGCACCAAATAGCAGGAGTATATGGGGCTGCTTTGGGAGGAGAAAACAACAGCAAATTAATCTGTTGCTGGGTTCCAGTGTTTGTGAATGCCCCGGCTAAATATCTGAGAGTCCCTTTAACGACAGCACAGGGAATGGGTTAATAGCCTATCAATCCACCAGGCCCTGCTTTACTGGAGTTGAGACCTGTGAGACACACACTAACAGTATTAAGATCAGCAGAATGGGAGGGGGCATATGGCTATAGTTCATTATATGAGAGAGACTTTGAACATGCATTGTGCACCTCTGGCGATCCTATCTTCATTAGGATGTGTGGTTCTGTTTCAGGTCCTGCCATTGTGGCTCCTGCTAACCTGATCACTGTAGAGCCGGAGGAGACGGCTGAACTTTATCTGATGGGAAACAGGTGACATTAGGTTGAGTGATCGCTGTTATTTTCTGATGGAGGGGTATCCAAGATGGATGCTCAGTTGCTTGATATGACCAGTGAGGTTGTTTCCTCCATGTGTCTGTGGGTAATTTATAGCATCAATCTTGTACGGTCCAGAAGTGGGACAAGTTGGTTGATATACAGTACCAGTCAAATATTTGGACACAGGTACTCATTCAAGAGTTTTTCTACATTGTAGAATAATAGTGAAAACATCAGAACTATGAAATAACACATGGAATCATGTAGTAACCAAAATTCCTAATATATTTTATATTCTTCAAAGTAGCCACCCTTTGCCTTGATGACAGTTTTGCACACTCTTGGAACTTTCTTAACCAGCTTCATGAGGTAGTCACCTGGAATGCATTTCAAATAACAGGTGTGTCTTGTTAAAAGTTAATTTGTGGAATTTCTTTCCTTTTCAATGCGTTTGAGCCAATCAGGTGTGTTGTGACATGGTAGGGTTGGTATACAGAAGATAGCCCTATTTGGTAGGAATAGCTCAAATAAGCAAAGAGAAATGACAGCCCATCATTACTTTAAGACATGAAGGTCAGTCAGTCCAGAAAATGTCAAGAACTTTGAAAGTACTGTATTAAAGATGTTTCGTCTTACACATTCTAAAAGGGCAGATGGGGAATGTAAAGAGTAAGCAGCAGACACAGACAGACAGACAGACAGACAGACAGACAGACAGACACACAGACACACAGACAGACAGACAGAGAAGACCCCCACACACCCCGCCACCCACCCTGAAGCATATTCAGTTCCATATTACATCCCCTCTTTCATAAAAAAAAAAAACAGAATAAAGATTAGTTGTGCATTAAAATCGTCAGAAACTGTTGCTTCCATTAGTATTATACTGTATATTTCACAGTAGATTCTGACAAAGTCTGGGGATTACACTGAGCTGGTTCCAAAGCCCTTTGCATTTGAACTGTGGAAATAATCATTTGTATTCCCCCCTTAAACACCCTAGTAATCCTTAACAATGGGAGGGTGGAAGACACTTAAGAAGTTGAACATCCATAAGGATAACCTCCATTCACACCCTTGCACCTCAGCAGTGCCCGTATCAAACCAATCAAAGTATTGCATGATTCTCTGGGCAACTGATAGATTCAGGAAGTGGGGATGGCCGTGGTGGAACTAAATGAGGAGTCAGAGATGAGTGCTCCCCTGATCAGATGTGGGTTCCATTTAATTGAGTGTCTGTCTGTCTGGGAATCTCGGCTCTCCTCTCCGGTGGGTGATCTAATCTAATGACATTTTCAGGGGGCTTAAAATAGAGAAAGGGGTATCAGGCATTCCCTGTCTGCTGAAAGGTTGCGTCAATGTGTCACTGTGGAGAAGCTTGAGAGGACTGAGTTTTCCCAGATTAGCCAAACTAAACCTATAGTATTCTAAAAGTCTACTAATCTACGGCCATTATCCATCTACTAAACCTGAAGTAGATACAATGACAAGACCAATTTTGTGGGCCCCTGTTCTGAAATCAATTTAAATAGCGAACTGGATTTTGCGAGAGGACTGAGACTATCCAGTGCAGTCAAGCTAATAAGCCTTTAAGATTCTACAAGTTTACCGCTCTCTGACCGTTGTCCATCTACTAAACCCGAGTAGATGAAATATCCAGACCAATTCTGTGGCCCTCTGTTAAAAAAAAACGTTTTGACAGAAAACTGTGTCCTGTGTCTCGGATGACATCACTTAAAACCGGGGATAACGGCTCTGGAAGAATACATAGCTATCGTCAAGGATATTAACGCAGCACAAACAGCACAAGAAACTCAATGGCAATACCGTCCAATAGCATACAGCCAATAACAGTCTACACAATCCAGGTAAAGTTGCACCACTTTCTCCAGCCAACCTTGCCGAAATATCTAAAAACCGATTCCATTTGATTGTGATCCAGCCAATGCAGCTTTAGCGCTGGAATCTCCACCCTGAAGAGATTGCCTGAAGACATTTGCCGAGGGCAAATGTGGAGGCTGTGCAGTCACATCTGACCCAGTGGAAATGGGTCAGTGGAAATGGGTAGTGGGTGTGCTGTTATGTGCTGTACAGCCAGTCAAGCATTGTGTCTGGGTGAGCAAGGTTCATCTCCCTGAATAAGTGCCATCCAGAGTCAGAAAGGAAAATGAGTGTTGGCCTTGGATTGCCTTCATTGTGAATCTGTATGGTGTGATTTTGAAAATGGTTCAAACTCAACGTGGGGCCAAGCTTTGCATTGTGCTAAACTACAGCTTGTGCTAAACTACAGCAGTGCTACCCCCTCCAGAGTTATTGTCATAGGTGAAAATGTATAACTAATGTTTAAAATGCATCTTTGGGAAGGGATAAGCATTTCCGTTGAACAAATCGGCCACCATGAACAGGGATGTTCAGAGAAGAGCAGCCGCATTCATTCTAAATACATTCGTGTCTGAGGGCAATTTATATTTAACAGTGATGCACCTGCGTTTTGTCAGAAATCAAAGTCCCTCTTCAATCATTTCCAACAGCAGCCTGACTAATGCCGGGTTGTTAATTCACACTTCAAAAAGATAGACTGGAGTGAGGATCTCCTCTTACCCACCCACACACTCTATGCAAACACACTCACACACACCTTCACATGCCATGCTCAAACACACACAGGCAAGCACGCTCTCTCTCTCTCACACACTAAAACACACACACTATATATATATATATAAGCCATGTTTTAGTTACTTGTCAGAACTTTTTGGGAAGTAAATATGAATTCCCATTAGAAATCCTAACCCTAACCTTAACCCTAAACCTAACCCTTAAACCTAAAATAGCATTAACACTTTTCAGGACACGCAAAATGTCCTGACTTTTCAGAATTGTTCTTGTCTTCCTGTCTTGTCAGGACATTCTGGTCCAGACAAATAGGAAAACAAGTCCACACACACACACACAAACAGACTGGTGTAGGTACGTGTCTGATGAACGTGACACTTTCCCATGTGCTACAACAGCTGGCAGCGGGTGGCCATGCCACTCAGACAATTATCAACATCAAGTGTTACTCACACTCTCACACCCTTCAACCTGGAAATAAACCTGTGACTTACATCTTTCAAGCGGACATGCCCTGTCAGCCATCAAACATAGCCCAACACATCCAGCCTAGCCCCATAGAGATCTAAAGGAGCAACCTTGCTAGAGAAGCAGCCAAGGTTCAACTCTGTTCTCTGTGAATGAATCCCTCTGAACTCTCCACTGTGCCCGTGCCTGCACTGGAGGAGTGCCACGTGAGGAATGCTACTTCCTGAGTTTGATGCTGATGTACCGTGGTGTGATTCCCAAACTGGGTGGTGCATCATCTTGGCATGCTGAGGAATAATATTCTGACCCACTTTGCCTAGGATCCCCTGACAACCCAAAAGGAAGCTGACATAATAAGGACACAAAAGCAGCCACTTCAACCCATGTGAGCTGAACCGGGAGATGCATCAATATCCATAATCTGTGAGGTTGGAGCTCTGAACTCGGGGATTACAATGTTCCAAGGTGCAAAGCATTGTAGTATACGGCTTGTATAACAGGCATGTAATATATTCATACATGTTTATGAATATACAATGCATATTATGGGATTGTACAGCATTCAAAAAGGAGCATATGTCTACAGTAAATATGTGGTTTACATGGCCACATGAATAAGAGACAATAATACATAATACAACTAGAATAAAGAGTACATTTGGCCCTATTTGTAATACATTACATCTGACCTTCAGACATTACTGTAAAACCCCTACATGCAAAAGGGGCGGACTGGGACAAAAATGTGGCCCTGGTATTTTATCCACACCAGCCCACATCACTGAGCGCACTACCAACTCAAAGCAAACTGTCACTTGCCACATCCGCATGATGATGGTGGCAAATTACGATTTGCTTCTTGAAAACATGATTGCTGACATGCAAAACATTATGGGACTGTATCAACAGTGTACTAATACATAAAAAATATGTATGTTTTTTTAAAGGTGATTATTCCTTTAAGCTTTATATGTTATAAAAGCCAAGCTAATGACTAAGGATATATTGCAAATTAGAGCCTGTCATGTGTGTTCCCCTGAATCAACACATACCCTAAGTATCAATGACTAATTACTAACATTATCCCAAGGTGTAGCTGGTGCCACTACCTTTTACAGATGGTGGCACCATCCCATGATTTGGTTGCCCACTGATCAGCCAAAGGCTCATTACAAATTAGTGTAACAGAGAAATTAAAAAGTGTTAACAGGCCCATGGGCTGCCGGCCATGTCACTTCTTTCATATTTTTTACATTATTTTTTTAATGGTGTGTGTCTATTTTAACCAGCACACCCATCTACAAAATGATCCAGCCCATCTGGCATCTACTAGAATTGCCAGATGACCAATCTGCCCCTGACATCATCATGCAATGTATATTAGTCTTTTTATTTATTTTATTTCACCTTTATTTAACCAGGTAGGCAAGTTGAGAACTCATTTACAATTGCAATTGCGACCTGGCCAAGATAAAGCAAAGCAGTTTGACACATACAACGACATAGAGTTACACATGGAGTAAAACAAACATACAGTCAATAATACAGTATAAACAAGTCTATATATGATGTGAGCAAATGAGGTGAGATAAGGGAGGTAAAGGCAACAAAAAAAAGGCCATGGTGGCAAAGTAAATACAATATAGCAAGTAAAACACTGGAATGGTAGATTTGCAGTGGAAGAATGTGCAAAGAAGAAATAAAAATAATGGGGTGCAAAGGAGCAAACCATATAAATAAATAAAATTTAAAAAATACAGTAGGGAAAGAGGTAGTTGTTTGGGCTAAATTATAGGTGGGCTATGTACAGGTGCAGTAATCTGTGAGCTGCTCTGACAGTTGGTGCTTAAAGCTAGTGAGGGAGATAAGTGTTTCCAGTTTCAGAGATTTTTGTAGTTCGTTCCAGTCATTGGCAGCAGAGAACTGGAAGGAGAGGCGGCCAAAGAAAGAATTGGTTTTGGGGGTGACCAGAGAAATATACCTGCTGGAGCGCGTGCTACAGGTGGGTGATGCTATTGTGACCAGCGAGCTGAGATAAGGGAGGACTTTACCTAGCAGGGTCTTGTAGATGACATGGAGTCAGTGGGTTTGGCGACGAGTATGAAGCGAGGGCCAGCCAACGAGAGCGTACAGGTCGCTATGGTGGGTAGTATATGGGGCTTTGGTGACAAAACGGATGGCACTGTGATAGACTGCATCCAATTTGTTGAATAGGGTATTGGAGGCTATTTTGTAAATGACATCGCCGAAGTCGAGGATTGGTAGGATGGTCAGTTTTACAAGGGTATGTTTGGCAGCATGAGTGAAGGATGCTTTGTTGCGAAATAGGAAGCCAATTCTAGATTTAACTTTGGATTGGAGATGTTTGATGTGGGTCTGGAAGGAGAGTTTACAGTCTAACCAGACCCCTAGGTATTTGTAGTTGTCCACATATTCTAAGTCAGAACCGTCCAGAGTAGTGATGTTGGATGGGCGGGCAGCAGCAGGCAGCAATCGGTTCAAGAGCATGGATTTAGTTTTACTTGTATTTAAGAGCAATTGGAGGCCACGGAAGGAGAGTTGTATGGCATTGAAGCTTGCCTGGAGGGTTGTTAACACAGTGTCCAAAGAAGGGCCAGAAGTATACAGAATGGTGTCGTCTGCGTAGAGGTGGATCAGAGACTCACCAGCAGCAAGAGTCGACATCATTGATGTATACAGAGAAGAGAGTAGGTCCAAGAATTGAACCCTGTGGCACCCCCATAGAGACTGCCAGAGGTCCGGACAGTGCAAGATTTGGTTCTTAGTTGCCACGATTATATGTACATGTGAAACTTTTAGAATCGTGAAAACAAATGAAACAGTGGTGTCTGTGGTGGCGTTCATTATCATATTCATCAAATTATTGTATTGAATTATGCTCCTGCTGTATGTACGCTGAACAAAATTATTAACACAGCATGTAAAGTGTTGGTCCTATGTTTTATGAAAAAAAGACCCAATAAATTTACCATACGCACAAAAAGCTTATTTCTCAAAAATGTTGTACACAAATTTGTTTACATTCCTGTTAGTGAGCATTTCTCCTTTGCCAAGATAATCCATCCACCTGACATGTGTGGCATATCAAGAAGCTGATTAAACAGCATGATCATTACACAGGTGCACCTTGTGCTGGTGACATTAAAAGGCCACTCTAAAATGTGCATTTGAGGTAGCATGCAATTGGCATGCTTACTGCAGGAATGTCCGCCCAAGCTGTTAATAGAGAATTGAATGTTCATTTCTCCACCATAAGCTTTCTCCTACGTAATTTTAGAGAATGTGACAGTACATCCCACCAGGCTCACAACCGCAGACCATGTGTATGGCGTGTGGGCCAGCAGTTTTCTCATGTCAACGTTGTGATCAGAGGGCCCCATGGTGGCGGTGGGGTTATGGTGTGGGCAGGCGTAAGGGAACACAATTGCATTTTATCGATGGCAATTTTAATGCACAAATATACCGTGACGAGATCCTAAGGCCCATTGTGAGGCCTATTTTGTGACCAACCGATGCATATCTGTCTTCTCAATTATGTGAAATCCATAGATTAGGGCCTAATTAATTGAATTAATTGACTGATTTCCTCATATGAACTGTAACTCAGTAAAATCAATAAATTGTTGCGTTTATATTTTTGTTCAGTATAGTTCTATCATTTAGTTGTCAGACTTAGGAAGCTAAGAGAAACCGTATGTGTCTACTGTATGAAGACAGCCTTGTGGGAATAACTCAGTTTACTACCGAGATAATTAACATAAATATCATGAATCTGTCTTTGGCTGAATGCTATCCTCAAGTGCAAATGTTAATATTTTATGACCAGCATTCAGTTTCTGACAACTGCCTTTAATCTAGATTCCATTTGTAATCAACAAGGGACATACGGGAGAGGGTTGTGTCACGGAAACTAACCTAGGCCTACTGTACAATACAGTGTCCCACTCATCGTTAATGGGCTACTATGATTCCTGTAATCTGAGTTGGCCATGTTCCGGCTACCAAATAGGCTACCAAAATGTGTATCTGTATCTGGAATGATTTCCTACTCCTGCTTGGTTGATTAGGTTGTCAGGTGAAGCTCTGAGCGTGTTGATGGAGAAAAAAAACACACACAAAACCACCAGTGAGCGAGCATCGCGCCCGAGGAGGCCCTTTCAACACTATGGACAGCGCGCTTCTCTATGGACAGCGCGCTTCGCCATACCCATTGAAGGTGCGCGTATCACCAAAGACATTTAGACACTCCATTGAAAGTTTTTATAATATCCGCAGTAAAAAAAATAGACAAATGTAACTCACCTCCAATATCAGGGCGTAGTGTCTTGTCGTAGTCCTTAAGTAAGTTATTTAATATGAGCGTGGCCTCTGCCTGGTGGTTTTTGGGAGCCAGCATCTGATTGACAGTAGTGTCCTCATAGTCCCCATCGTAGTCCCTTGGGTCTGGGTCGGAACTAAACATCATATTAAAAAGAAGCAAAATCCTCAATATCACAGACATTAGATTATAATTCATGCATTAAAAATCGATCAGTCTTAATAGTCTTACAGGCCTAGGTTTTTGAATTCAGTGCATAACAAGTGCAGATGAAACCAAACTTTAAAGTGAAATCGTACAATAAGTAATTTATTGAACAGAAAAAATATGTCATCCAAAATCAAACACATCTCCTCAACACAAAACCATTTACAGCGGACGTTCCCGGTCTTACACACAGTAATTAAACTAGGCTACCTACAGAATTTAACTACTTAGGCTATCTATTTACTATGTGATAGAATATACCATTAATATGAAAACACGTTCGACAATGAATAACGCAAATGGTAAGTATAAATAGCTATTTGGCCAAACATTGAATCTGAAGTTCAATTAATTCTCTGCAAGCGCGACGGTGTTGTTGAGTATCAAAGGCGCGCAACATACACAGCACATAATAGGCTCTAATTGATTTAATTCATTTTTTTTTTACCACAATTCACATTTCGACTATGTAAAAACAACACCTATTATCATAACAGCCAAGAGACTTACCGCACCCGTTGGACTGACAGAAGTAAGAAAGACACCAGCAACTTGGTTGTCATTGTTCATGAAAATGACTTATGGTGAAGACGGTGGAGACTTCTGCGTTGTTAGAGCGATGAATATAGGGAGCCAGGGAGAAGGAGCGGTATATATAAACTGGAACTATGCACCCCGAGTATAGTTTCTTATAGGAAATCCATCAAATCTCCTGATAGTCGACCATGGATTAGGTTGAATTCATCCGCGTTCGGAAATCGCCGGGATTGTTTGAGCCGCTCGGTTCCTTCTTTGCAACGTCAATGATCAACGTCTTAAACAGCAGCACCCCACCTCCTTCCGTTCCATTCAATTACAGTAACCAGTTTATGCACCGACATGATGACGTTATTGTTCACAAGGTACAGTAGGGCGTCTACCTACAGAACGAGACTCGTAAAAAGCCTTAAACATTAAAGTATGCAAGCAACATCTTAACTTTGACTAGCCTATTCACTTTCACACGTTTTTCATTGCAATTTGTAGCTCCTTGGATTACATATCATTATCAATATTGCTATAAAACGCTTTTACTTTAAGATAAATAATCACTTGATACATTTCAAGCAGAAAGCCATGGAAATGGCACCATATCCTCTCAAAGTTGCTCCCTTTCTGAGAAAAGGCTGGTTGCCTACAATGCTTTCCCAACCAAAGTCGTGCTCTCCCTGTTTTTAGGAAACATGAAAATGTACAGTAAACTATCGCAGGCTAAACCCTGACACATAATGCTATTGGCCACTTCGTGTTGGTAGCGTTCGTTTTTAGTATCCTTTACTTTCGATTAAACCTATAAAATAATCAACAAAACGTGAGGAAGTTTGCACTGAGAAGCCAGACCACTTCCATTCGGCTGGCGGCAGTACTGCAATTTAGGGCTACTATATCTGTCTGTCCAACCTGGTCTCAGAGCATTTCACATTATTCTGTACGTAAATCTGATATACAGTTTTAGTATGATGTTTGTTTCATATGGTATGTATTAATTAGTGAATGTCCACCACCCATTTCGTATGATATCCTACAAATTACAATTCTTATTATATGTTACGAATTTACAAAATATACAAAATGATACGATTTTTCAAATGTACAATAGATTACGGATTTGTAAAACGTTTGATATGTTACGAATTATTGCTAGGTAGCTAGGCGGATAACGTTAGCTAGCTGGCTAATGTTAGCTAGGCTAGGGGGTTAGGGTTAGCTAAAAGGGTTAAGGTTAGCTGACATGCTAAGTAGATGATAAGTAGTACGTAGTTGGAAAATAGATAACTAGCTAAAATTGTCCGTGATGGGATTCAAACTCACAACCTTTAGGTTGCTAGACATTCTCGTTATACACCTATTCACCCCCCCCCCCCAAACCACCTTACTTTTGGTTTTCATTTACTATGTTACATCTTGTCTATGAGACCAGGCTGGTCTGTATGCCAGTGGAATAATACTGTACAGCGGATTTACCTTTTGATGTCTCAGACCCAAGATATAATCTGCCCTAGTAGGAAATAGCAGTTTCCCATGTATGGAGCAGGAACGCAGCCACAGGAGAGGGAGAGAGAGGCTTATTTTTCCCTGGATGCATATTATAATCCCACACCAATTAGAAAGCAAGCACCCATCTCTCCCATTTTGTCAAGCTAATGCATTTTGAAAGATGTTCATGACATATAAATACATCTGAATCAGGAAGTATTCTTCCAAATTCTCCAACCAGTAGACCAATACCCCTGCTTTCTCACAGGTTGGATTCAAATAGATGGAGTATGTGGCGTTACTGTGTAATACAAGTAGCCTGATATAGGCTACTGTATAGCCTATCTACATGCAACATGCATACACAGAGGATATAGGCTACTGTGACTGAAAACCATCCATTCTGTTTGATAATTTCTCCCTCCTAAAAACAGAATATAATAATGTGGTAAAAAGCGATTTCAGTGTACTAATTTAATCAAATAATGTACATACATTTATTGACACTTTTTAGTCACATAATCCATTGATGCCTCAGACACACACATGGGTGGTAGTGTATGCACTATGCTAAGCTACACCCTCATATCGATGAGCTATCATGTGTCTTTTTCTCAGCGTAGCATTGAAATCGTACATTTCTCCCTGCCTGCTAACACACACCGCAGCTGTCCACTCCATAGGAGCACCACCATTTGTCATCAGTTAGGGCTTAAATTGGAGGGAAGCACACAGGGCTCCTGAATGGAAAAGCAACTTAAGCGGAACTAAATCCTTGACAAACAGATGTATGGCAGATGTGGCTGCCACAGTGACTGATGGGATGGAATCAGTCCTCTCTCTCTCCCTACACAACAGGACCTCCTGGGACAGTATTTCTGTAATCCATCGAGTCATCAGTGCAGTCCCCTCCTCTCCCATCCTTTGCTAGTTGCTATTAGTGACAAGGGATAGCTCATACATGACACCTCCATGGGGTCATGTTCCATTTGTCCCCTTTAAGATGTACTCTAAGTCTGATTGGTGGATTTTCTTTCAGAGGGATGCTTCATTGTCAAGTGCTTAACTAATGAAAAACATTTGACTGCAACCTCAAATTATGTACACATTTACACCAGTACAAGGAGAATAGTACACATAACTAATTAATATACTGTATCTGAAATGACATGAAATAGGTTTGATTTGTATTGGAATGACAGCATGTAATGGTGTGGCTAGTGGCAATTTACTTTGTGAAAGTCCTTTATCTTGAAAACATGATTGCTGACATGCAAAACAATTTTGGGACTGTGTCAATAGTGGACTAATGAAGAAAATACATACACGTTTTTTGTTGTTGTGGATTATTCCTTTAACACAAGATGTCACATAGAGACATACAAATAAAGAAGTATTTTAGTCACTGTCTCTATATACACGAAGAATGTCTTTGTTGCCTAGGAGATCTGAATATAAAATAATAATAATAATAATACATGTAGTTATTGCGTTATCTACAACATGATACTTAAATGAGAACTGTAACGTCAGTGACATTTAAATGATCCATCCGTCACCAATATCATATCCATAATTATCCATCTATTCTCTCTCTGTACACGCTGTGTCGACCAGTTTACATGATTCTAAGCAACAGCTTGTTACATATAGGCTGTATCTCCATCTTTAACTGAAGTGGGGATTATTTTTTTCTTCCCAGTACGGAGACGTTGAAGCACAAACTTATTCTTTCTTGTTTCATCCATTATTCTTCTTTCTCTCTTTCAAAAAAAAGATACCCGTCTCTCTGTCTCTTGAGTCTGTAACAAGAAAGTAGGCGTTACCACAGAGGCATCATGCCCCAGAGCCATACCCACATGCTCTCCTTCCCGTACCCTGAACAAAGCGCTCTGGGCCTGGGGTGAGGGTGGGTGGTCGTCCCCATGTGGTTGGTTCTCTCTCCAGGGGCCATATCAGATAGTGTTTAACAGGTACAAGCTCATTATCCCAGGCTAATTAGATCCTAGCGGACTTCAGGGACTGGGGCCAATCTGGTCATGACACAATGAGGATAGGACAGCAGTGTAGGAGGGCTGTGTTCAGTAGGGCAAATGGTAGCAAAAAAATTTGAAACGGTAAATTAAAATAAGTGTTTCTTACTGGACAAATCCAGGAAGTCCCTTCCTGTTTCAGTCCGTTTTTCCCCCCATTTGATGCCTAAGGAAAACGTATCCTGTTACAGTACACGAGTTCAAACTTTCACACCAAAGGGCAGCTCAATACTTCAAAGTAGGCACCCTCTCCCTCTAGCTTAGGGAAAACACTTCCATTGCAATTGAAAAAGTCAGACCTAATCAACCAACCATTTTATAACTTGGTAATGATTAGAATGTTCCGACTGTGCACTTTCACCTAGGTTGATTAGACTGTATAATCAATTACATCACAGCGTTGTATCTTGCTAGCTTATTTGGCCTCTGTCTCCACAGTTAGACCCACGTTTGTCAAAAAATTATGAATCTGTACATTATATAGATAGAGGTAAGAAATAGTAACATTTTAAATTGGACAAACAGTACATGTGAGATGGGCAAAAATGACAAAAGTATAACAACGTATGTATCCAATAGAGATAAGAGAGATTTGTCCGCGGCATTATACAAACTTCACAAACTGACTGGAAATGACACTGAAAATCATTATTCGCCACTTTCCGTAACATCCTAGCTTCCGCTATCTTACTTCATACTACTAACACAGCATGTGTTTCTCAGTCTCCTATTCTTCAAGATGACAGGGTTATAAACAACAACATAAATGCCATGACCGTTTTCAATTCATTTGAGGCCAGGACAAATGTCCACACTGCAGCATTTCAAAAGGTCCTTGTCGAGTTTCACTTTCAAAATGCCATTGATTTTCACTTTCAAAATGTCATTGTTGAATTAAAGCAATGTACAGTAGGTATAAAGAGGGAATATCAAGGCAAACATGGGTAGAGTATCTCTCTAAAAAGCTTCATGCAAATGACAGTATGAGAAAGACAGAACCCATCTCCCATCCTTTGTGACACAGTATCATTTTCTTCAGCAGCTTGTAGGCCAATACGGTTGAAGGTAGGGTGGTGTGTTTGACAAAGACACTATGTTGGAGCCAATATGTTGACTCCTTTGATGACCGGTTCTCTGTTGAGGTAAGTAGCCCAGTACACTAGGTTAAAGGTTCCAAATAGGACAGGGAAAACTATCCGGGACATTTTGTCGATTTTGCTCACGCTGTTGTAGGTTTTCTTGGGGTCCAGGACTTCTGTTTCAGACGATCTTAGTTGTATGGAGGTGCTGTTGGAGATGGTGGAGATAGAGATATCCTTAGTGATGTTGGGGGTGTAGTTCACTCCTGCTGTACAGACGTTGTTGGGCTTCTTAGAAAGCACCATAGGGTCCCTTTTCTGTTGAGATAAAACATTTCAAATGTATCATTTAATATTTAATACGGTACTATTTGTGTTGGATGGATACAAATAGTCAGTGTTACATGTCGACCCACACAAACCGGGGCTAAACGGTTTTAATTTTAACTTAATGATTTCTGTCAGTAATTATTATGCATGTACAGCATCAACGTTTCCATCACGTCATCCCAAAAATACGACCGTAGCTCTCTATCACTTTTCAATGGTGGGATACGTGCTGGGACCCTCCATGGACTCACCTTTGGGTGCTGAGCCTCCATGGCCTTCTTGCCATCCCACGCCCAGCTCCTCTTGGTGAAATAGTTGACGGTGGCAAACTCGATAAGCGCGGAGAAGACGAACGCATAGCACACAGCGATGAACCAATCCATGGCTGTGGCGTAGGCCACCTTAGGCAGCGAGTTGCGAGCGCTGATACTGAGAGTAGTCATAGTCAGCACTGTAGTGACACCTGATAGAAAAGCAGAGACGTCATGTTTCATTAGGGCACACAGTGGAAAAGGTTTTCAAATGTTTTGCAATGGAAAAAATCAAATAAGAGTTACTAATTGGACAAGGCCATGTAGTCCCTCCTTGTTTCAGTCCGTTTTCTTCCATTCTCTGCCTAATGAACCCTACCCATGTATGATGAGTGAGCTACAGGTTGTAATATATTATTTAGTGTTTGGGAATCGAGTGGTTGACATAATCTGTAGTGACGTGTGGAAGCTGTAGACATTTTGGGATCATCAACTAGATTCAGCCGCGGGCACATTTGTTCTTGAGCGGATGGTCAGGGGGCCGGAACATAATTACAAATCATTTGTAGACTGCAAATAGACCGCAAGAAGACCAAACAAGTATAATATTTCACAAAAACATAATAATTTCAAACATTGCTACATTTGTATTCAATAACATACAGTATATACAACAGTTTGTGGACACACATTCAAATTAGTGGATTCTGTATTAAAGTATTAAATCGAGCACACCGCCATGCAATATCCATAGACAAACATTGCCAATAGAATGGCCTTACTGAAAAGGTCAGTGACTTTCAACGTGGAACCGTCATACAACAGCTCAGCCGCGAAGTGGTAGGCCGCACAAGCTCACAGAACGGGACCGCCGAGTGCCGAAGTGCGTAGCGTGTAAAAATCATCTGTTTTAGGTTGCAACACTCAATACCGAGTTCCAAACTGCCTCTAGAAACAACGTCAGCACAAGAACTGTTCATCGGGAGCTTCATGAAATCGGTTTCCATGGCCGAGCACACAAGCCTCAGATCACCATGCGCAATGCCAAGCGTCAGCTGGAGTGGTGTAAAGCTTGCCGCCATTGGACTGGAGACGCAAATGCAAAGTGCCAACTGTAAAGTTTGGTGGAGGAGGAATAATGGTTTGGGGCTATTTTTCATGGTCCGGCTAGGCCCCTTAGTTCAAGTGAAGGGAAATCTTAACGTTACAGCATACAATTACATTCTACACGATTCTGTGCTTCCAACTTTGTGGCAACAGTCCTGTTTCAGTCCCGTTCCAGCATGACAATGCCCCCATGCATAAATAGAGGTCCATACAGAAATGGTTTGTCAAAATTGGTGTGGAAGAACTTGAGTGGCCTGCACAATGCCCTGACCTCATCCCCATTGAACACCTTTGGGATGAACTGGAACGCCGACTGTGAGTCGGGCCTAATCGCCCAACATCAGTGGCCGACCTCACTAATGCTCTTGTGGCTGAATGGAAGCAAGTCCCCGCAGCAATGTTTCCAGAAGAGTGGAGGCTGTTATAGCAGTATAGGAGGGACCAACTCCATATTAATGCCCATGATTTTGGAATGAGATATTCGATAAGGTGTCCACATACTTTTTTTGGTCACTAATAATAGCTCTCTCTATTATGAGTGGGAATACTTTGGAATAGATTTTCAAAATGGAAATCACTTCGAGCTGATTTGCTGGTGTTTTTACAGTCTTATTTCCAACAATAAATAAATTAAAGTATAAAAAAAACAATGCATTTATTTTTGCTCAGAAAACAAATAAAATCTTGGGGAACCCTGCTGTAGACATTCAGGTTTTTTTTAGGGACAAGAGAAAGGTGTTCATCACCTGTGATGTCTATAATTGCCTGAAAATCTATTTCAAATTGGCGTCATCATGGATGATACAGATAATTGTAGTTTAACCAGGTCGTTATTGTGAAAGGTAATTCGTTCTCAATGACTTATCGGGCAAACTAAAGGTTTAAATAAATAAATCTAACACGATTCATGAAGATTGTGATGAGTGTACAGTATGTGTTGGGTGATGGGGCAACACATAGTGTTCATTTTGAGTTGAAAGTACACTTTTTGCTAGAGTTGATCCAAGTGGTTGTGTTGAGGTCATACTAACCAAAAACGGTCCTGGCTGGTACAGATTCACGGTTGAGCCAGAAGGACACCTGGGACAGGATCACGGTCATGAAGCAGGGCATGTAGGTCTGAATGACAAAGTAACCAATCTTCCTCTTCAGGTAGAAGTGACACATCATGACTGTGTACTGTCCTGTTGGTTTAGAGGACGGTGGGACAAAGAAATGAATTATTGCGGTGGTAACAACGATGGAGATATACAGTAGAAGGACATAGTGAATCGCTAAGTCATCCTGCATTTTTATATAATTGTATTATATATTTGATAATTTTATCAAACTTTTATAATATGCACTTTTGTTTAAGTGTTATATAAAATAAAATAAACACATGACAAGGATGCAACAATCGGCAACAAATATAATTATCTAAGAAAATAACTATGCAGATGAATAAAATATGATAGAAAATGGTGTCCCTACAATATGTATGTTTTACACTCAATAATGTGACAGTTGCTGTGTGAGGTAAATGTTTAGAGGTAAAAAAAGGGGAGAGAAAAAAAACAAACATATCCTGTTAACCAACTGAAGATTGCATTTGAAGCTTTAAAAAAAATCCTTTCCAGCTTCCCACAGCCAGCGCCTGATAAACTATAGAAAATCCACTGATGACTGCTGCGTTCTCCAGGCAAAATCCGATTTCTGTATCTCACTAATCCCCTGTCACAATCTGCATCCTGCCATCAGGGAAAACGCTAGCTCAGTCCTGCCCACTCACTCAGCTCGGCTCTGCTCTGCTGTGCTCTGGCCTCGCACACTCGCTACCAAATCTCCGGCGACTGACGGACAGATATCTGCACACCTTAGCTCCTAGTTAATCACAATTCTCCCAGGGGTGTGATGGAGGGGGGTTGACCTGGTGCCCCATGGGAAGTTTGTGTTTCTGTGAGCCAAAAGGACGCAGGGCCAACGCAGGCACCATCATGTATCCAGCCCCAGAAGCCCCAGCTAGCCGGCGTCTTCTCGGCCCACCGGGGAGACACCCATGACTCCCAGCCTCTCTCCGCCTCGAGCGAGCGACCGACCGGGGACCGATCTTCCATCCGGACTGTTTGCTGTTGATGCATGGAGCCCGATGAGACTCATAGAGGAATGAACATGTACCTTTGGTGGATTTTACTGCAAGGATTCTGGAGCGTTTATGGGGAACTTCCATTCATTGCAGACAATAACGCAGCCATGTTGGTCAACTGGTGAGTACTGAGGCAACGGTGGTCCCAGAATGTTCTTGAAATACTTTACTTACATGTAAATATGCAAATATAAATAAGAAAACAACTGGAATAGGCTGGGTTTTGTGATTATGTCCAAAGGAGACATTGCATAAAGGCAATATATATATTGCATATATTTCCCTCTTTTACCAAACAGTGTACTATATCATTTTAGGGGAGTACGGTGCTTATTTTGTAAATGTACTGTGAGAGGGTATAGGATGTCATGTCTCTAAACCGAGCCGTTTGATAATCTCGTCTTGATTTAGCCATAGAGGGATTGTACCTAAGATTAGGCACATGCTAATTCAAGAACCACAACAGAACTGACCCACTGGATTCCCATCGGGGACAGTGAACTCCACTGACTTGGCCCTGGGCCAGACAGACGGCCCACAGCCACCGCCTGACCTCCGCAGCTCCCATTTGTCACTTGCTGGCAAGCAGAGAGGAGCAGGTGGAGGAAAGGAGATGCGCAGAAACACACTTTTAGCTCACGGGCCTACTGAAGTTTGTGGTCAGTCCACAAATGGACTATAGTTGACACTTATCAGTGGCCCTGCAGGGAAGCTTATAGGATCCCGTTGCCTACTTAACAGGCAGGGAGGGTTTTTAGTTCTTATCCATGATCAAGGGAGATTGCCATGGAGGGACTGTCCTGCCTCTCCTCTCCTTTCATGGCCAAGGAGTTAAACGGCTGTGATGATGACTCTGACTGGGCTGGATGGTTTCTGCTATTCTACCCACAACACTAGGGAAATCCACACTTTTAACAGCCATTCTGCAGACAGCAACTGATGTATATTACAGTTCCACTTTACATAAGGGAATTAAAGCCTTTCAGTCCCACGTGTCCCTGCCCGGGAGCCTGGGATGTCCAATCCCTTGGGGGGCTGTGATGTCGTCCTCTTATGCAAAAGCCTGATGGGGGAGTCAACATGGGATTAACCCTTGACTCAGGACAGGAATAAGTGAGTCCACGTGTAGCCTAAGTGACAGCTGGCTACTTCCCTTCCTGCTCTTGCTCCTTCTCCAAACTATTTCCTTCCCCCCCTCTAGCCTATAGTGAAGTACAGTGGAGTTTGGAGAAGTCAAACTAAAAATGACATTGAAAGGAATGGGACACTTTCCCCAAAATATAAATTCCCTAACTTAATCGCCAAGAGTCTACTGACACACTTGTGCGTCAATCTAAGTAACATAATAACAGAATCCCCATGAAAATCGGTCAGTTTAAGATGGAGATATTTGCATGGGCTATGTCTCAATCCACCTCATCCGCCTACGTCAACGTTCCGCACCTGCGGTGGAAGGTGGCCGAGCTACATCGGTGTTTGTCAGACCATGAGACATCCCGGGCTTTGGTCTTCTCACCAAAACGTCTGTAGCGTCCGAACGGTTTGGCCTACCAACTAAGATGACCACTCTATGGAAAGATGAGGCTTTCGTTTTGCTCCACGAACCCCCAGAAGTGTCACAGGACTCGTCTGAAGGTAACCCATACAAATGAACGGAATAATGGAGGTAGTTTTGTGGCAACAAAAATGATGGGTTAAATGTGTCCAAAAAAAACACATATTTCCTGAGCTTTCTTATGTCTCCTAGATATAGGACAGACATTTCAAAACCTTCTTTTAAATCCATTTTGAATGTGTTACTCAATGTGTTTCTATGGGCTATAGTAGTAAAGGCCAAAATACAATATTTGATCAAACATTTTTTTCATATATTCTTTGATACCTATAGGGGTCCTACAAATCTAAATCAAAATGTCTCAATCTACATTCCATTCCAACATCCATATGTGCATAGCAATTAGAATGCATACCGTAATACATTGCTTAATTCTAGGGTATGCAAGTGTGGATATCGGAAGAGGCCTGGGACAGGTTGAGTGTATATACAGTTGAAGTCGGAAGTTTACATATACCTTAGCCAAACACATTTAAACTCAGTTTTTCACAATTCCTGACATTTAATCCTAGTAACAATTCCCTGTCTTTGTTTAGTTAGGGTCACCACTTTATTTTAAGTGTAATGTCAGAATAATAGTAGAAATAATGATTTATTTCAGCTTTTATTTCTTTCATCACATTCTCAGTGGGTCAGAAGTTTACATACACTCAATTAGTATTTGGTAGCATTCCTTTAAATGGCTTAAAAGCTTCCCATAGTAAGTTTGGTGAATTTTGGCCCATTCCTCCTGACAGAACTGGTGTAACTGAGTCAGGTTTGTAGGCCTTCTTGCTCAAACACGCTTTTTCAGTTCTGCCCACAAATGTTCTATAGGGTTGAGGTCAGGGCTTTGTGATGGCCACTCCAATACCTTGGCTTTGTTGTCCTTAAGCCATTTTGCCACAATGCTTAGAGTCATTGTCCACTTGGAAGACTCATTTGTGACCAAGCTTCCTGACTGATGTCTTGAGAAGTTCAATATATCCACATAATTTTCAGTTAGCCATGCTAGCTAATAAGTTAGCACTTTAGCGAGTGTACTCGGCAAGTAGCCAATACTATGACCTCAATACTGTGAAGTGCACCAGTCCCTCCTGCAGCAAAGCACCACCACAACATGATGCTGCCACTTCCGTGCTTCACGACCGGGATGGTGTTCGTCGGCTTGCAAGCCTCCCGCTTTTTCCTCCAAACATAACAATGGTCATTATGGCCAAACAGTTGTATTTCTGTTTCATCAGACCAGAGGACATTTCTCCAAAAAGTACGATCTTTGTCCCCATGTGCAGTTGCAAACCGTAGTCTGGATTTTTTATGGCGGTTTTGGAGCAGTAGCTTCTTCCTTGCTGAGCGGCCTTTCAGGTTATGTCGATATAGGACTCATTTTACTGTGGATATAGATACTTTTGTACCTGTTACCTCCAGCATCTTCACAAGGTTGATTTGCACTTTTCGCACCAAAGTACGTTCAGGCATTTGGAAATTGCTCTCAAGGATGAACCAGACTTGTGGAGGTCTACAATTTTTTTCTGAGGTCTTGGCTGATTTTTTAGATTTTCCCATGACGTCAAGCAAAGAGGCACTGAGTATGAAGGTTGGCCTTGAAATACATCCACAGGTGCACCTCCAATTGACTCAAATGATGTCAATTAGCCTATCAGAAGCTCCTAAAGCCATGACATTATTTTCTGGAATTTTCCAAGCTGTAAAAAGGCACAGTCAACTTAGTGTCTGTAAACTTCTGACCCACTGGAATTGTGATTCAGTGAAATAACCTGTCTGTAAACAATTGTTGGAAAAATTACTGTGCACAAAAATGCACAATGTAGATGTCTTAACCGACTTGCCAAAACTATAGTTTGTTAACAAGAAATGTGTGGAGTGGTTGAAAAATGAGTTTTAATGACTCCAACCTAACTATGTATGTAAAACTCCAACTTTAACTGTACCTCACCTCGACTGGTGTAGATGTCCTCAGAGCCTGCGGTCTGGCCAATCAGGTGGTACTGGTTGAGACGGGATCCGTCTTCTGCCACCACTACAGACTTGGCAGCACCGGTTTGCCAGAGGTACACCACCTCAGAGACTGGATAAGCATCTGAAAGAGAGAAATAGGACACTGTGAGGATGCTAATGAGATATTATACAGGCCAGGGCACATATCAGGAACTAGCATGTCTCAGATCGAAATTATAGTTGAAACTCAGATCTTGAGTCAAGCGACACTAGGATGAAGCTATTTCTAGGGCTAAACGTTCTTCTGGCAACACAATCGGAGGCCTATATCGTGTAAGCATGACATGCATGCTGGGGAAGGAACATGACAGTTTGTTACTTATGTCCAGGACACAAGGTTCCTCATATTCTACTCTAAGTGAAACTAAGTAGTGGTTTGGTGTTCAAGTTGATTTATTTAGCAAATGCAAAGTCCTGGTGCCAAAAAGTTGCTTCTGATCCTGCTGTGTTGAGTACAGCTAGGCACCCATTGCGTTTGTGGATTTGTCACTTATGTGGTGAATGGTTTTCTCTCTAAGAACAGATCTTAAGAGACAACATAGCTATACCCAATCTCTTTTCCTTTACCATAGTAAGGAAATCGACTGGAAGCTGTACAGTATAGACTAGAATAAGGGACTCTGCCAACTTTGGCCCTCTGGGGGCTTCAGGCTTGGATTGAACTGTGGTTGAGCACATGTTTGCAACGCAACACAGCTTGTTAATCACATAGCCACAGTGGCTGATTGGAGCTGACAGTGTCGGCTAACGCTGACCCCCAAGGTCTGGTCCAAATTACGCCTCTGCCACAGCAGAGAGGGTCATCAGGCATCGTGACATACAGAAAGACACAGATGCATACGTAGACAGACAGACAAATGGGTTAGACGGACAGACAGACAGGCAGGCAGGCAGACACACACACAAACCCACCAACTTCAGATTGTAGCCTACTAGTTTTTTTTGCTCAAGTCAGTGATCTGTAATCAAATTATTTCCCAATTAATCTAAAAGGGAAATTACTTCTCTTGTCAGCTCTCTGTGTGGATTACAGGAGGGTCCAGTGTGGAGGTCACTCTAAAGCTGGGGCAAAGCCCTAAAGACTCATGACATCCACAAGGAGTTGCATTGGCTCCTCTCCTGAAACACTGACCCAAGATAGAACACAAAGGCCTGCCAACCATTAGGATCTCTTAATAGGCTGTATCAATAGAACAGTCTGGATCGAGGAGTAATACAATGTTCAGGTCAGGTCAGGTCAGGTCAGCTACAGTTTACAGTAGCCAGGTAGGGCATGTCAAATATGAAGATTTTGGAGATCTGTTACAACCAGAAACACACTTTTTACACTACTCATAACAGACAGTTATCATTTGAAGTACAAATGTATCTATTTTTCCTTTTTAAAATTAATTAACAAAAGTATTGTTACTCTCAAATCATGAGATATATACTATGTACATTCTACACTGAATAAAAATATAAATGCAACATGTAAAGTGTAGGTCCCATGTTTCATGTGCTGAAGTGAAAGATTATTCTAAACACATAAAAATATAATTTTTTTCTCTCACAAATTTGTTTACATCCGTTAGTGAGCATTTCTTCTTTGCCAAGATAATCCATCCACCTGACAGGTGTGGCATTTCAAGAAGCTGATTAAACAGCATGGTCATTACACAGGTGCACCTTGCGCTGGGGAAAAGGTTGAGGACAGGTAGAAGTTTGTAAACCAGGTCAGAGTCAGATGGGTACAAGACGACAGGCAGGCTCGAGGTCAGGGTAGGCAGAATGGTATGGCAGACAGGGTCAGGGCAGGCAGAAAAGGTTGGAACCGGGAGGACTAGAAAAACAACAGGAGCACAGAAAAATACGCTGGTAGGCTTGACGAGACAAGACAAACTGCCAACAGACAAACAGAAACCATCGGTATAAATACACAGGGGATAATGGGAACAAATTGGAGACACCTGGTGGGGGGTGGAGACAAGCACCAAACAAGTGAAACAGATCAGGGTGTGACAGTACCCCCTCTAGGGGCACCACCTGGCGTCCTACCCGGGCGCATACCTGGTTGACCGGGATGCCGGCGGTGAAAGTCAGCGATGAGGGCCGGGTCCAGGATGTCCTTAGCGGGGACCCAGCACCTCTCCTCCAGGCCATAACCCTCCCAGTCAACCAGGTACTGGAAACCCCTGCCCCGAGGTTGAACACTCACCAGGCGTCTCACCGTGTATGCCGGATGGCCATCAATGAGACGGGGAGGGGGGTGGGCCTGGAAACAGGAGACAAAGGGCTGTGAGACAAAGGTTTATTCTTAGACACATGAACCATGAGATGTATACGGAGGGAAGCAACAGAAGACAAACAGCAGTGGGACTAAGGATTTTACAGATCGGAAAGGGGCCGAGAAAGCGGGGGAAAAGTTAAATGGGATTCCACCCTGTGGGGCAGATCCCGAGTGGAGAACCATACCCTCTGCCCGAGACGATAACGGGAGGAGTTCTTAAGGAGAGCGGACCGGGATCTCTTCCAGGTACACCGACAGCAACGGACTAACATCTGGGCTGAGGGTATGCTGACCTCTTCCTCTTGCTCTGGGAAGAGTGGAGGCTGGTAACCCAGGGGACACTCGCTAGGTGAGAGCCCAGTGGCCGAGCAGGGAAGGGCGTTCCGGGCGTACTCCACCCACACGAGTTGCTGGCTCCAGGTGGTAGATTGGCCGAGACGAGGCACGGAGTGCCATCTCCGGGTCCTGATTGGCACGCTCCAACTGGCCGTTGGACTGAGAATGAAACCCGGAGGACAGGCTAGCCGACAACCCAATGAGGGTACAGGTAACTTGCAGGTAACTTGGGGAGGGGAATGAAATGGGCAACTTTAGCAAACCTATTCACCACTGTAAGGATGGTGTTGTTGCTATCAGACAGAGGGAGACCAGTGACCGGGATATATGCAACCAGGGGCGATGAGGCACCAGGGAGTGTTTGAAAGAGGCCAGCCGGAGCTTGCCGCTGAGTCTTGTTCTGATCGTCCACAGTGTGGAGACATCAGAAAACATAGTGGGCCACCAAAAACTTTGTCGGATGAAAGCCAGGGTCCAGTAGGAGCCGGGATGATAGGTAAGCGTCGAGGAATGTTCCCATTCCAGGACTTGGGGAGCGGGTCTGAATCAGGGCCCCCTGGGGTCCGGCTGGGAATGCTGCACGTTGTGGACCAGGCTCTTGATTCCCCAGACAAGTGTAGTAGCGAGACAGGAGGTAGGGGAGGATGGTCTCTTGGTCTGCTGGTGTAGCCGCAGAACTATACAGGCGAGAGAGAGCTTCAGGCTTAACATTATTGGGCCCAGGGCGGTATGTGATGGTAAAGTTAAACCGAGTGAATAACAGAGCCTAACAAGCTTGTTTGGAGTTGAGGAGTTTAGCGGTGCGAAAATATTCAAGTTTCTTAAGGTCGGTCCAAACTAAGAATGGGTGTTCTGCCCTTTCAAGCCAGTGCCTCCACTCCTCCAGCGCCAACTTGACCGCAAGAAGCTCTCGATTACCAATGTCATAGTTGCTCTCAGCAGAATTCAGGCGATGAGAAAGGAAAGTGCAGGGGTGCAACTTTTGGTCCTGGGCTGAATGTTGGGACAAAACGGCCCCCACTCCAATGTCCGAGGAGTAAACCTCCACCACGAACTGACAGGATGCCCTGTCGGCAGCTTAAGACCATGGGAACCTTAGGATAAGTGAGTGCAGAGAGGGAAGAAGCCAGGGTGCTGTGGCTCCGAATGAAGCAGCAGTACAAAACATTGCAGCTGCACTCTAGAGGTGGGTTGGGGCCAATCCATCACCACTCTCACCTTGTCAGGCTCCATCTGAACGTCCCCTTCAGCGATGACGTATCCCAGAAAAAAGATAGTGGAGCAATGGAATTCACACCCTCAGCTTTCACAAACAACTGGTTCTCCAGGAGGCGCTGGAGGACATGTCGGACATGCGCTTGAACAGAACGGGAGCAAACAAGGATGTTGAAGGCGTTCTTCCACTCGTCTCCCAGCAGCCAGAGAGGGAATATAGCCGCCCATGAGGCAGTGTGGTGGAGGAAGTCATTGGCGCAATCATGGGGCGATGTGGAGGAAGGGAGGTGGCGCAAGCCTTGCTGAAAACCTCCAGGAGGTCCTGGTCCTCCGCGGGAACGGCGGAGAAATCCAAGGCTTTTCCAGAGCCCGCAGGAGGACATCCTGGGACAGACTGCGCCACTTTAAGGAAATGTGAGTGGCAGAACGGACTCCAACCCAGGATAGAACCAGTGGTCCAGTCAATCAGGGGGTTGTGCCTCTGGAGCCATGAAAATCCCAAAACAACAGGAACATGAGGAGATTCAATATGTAGAAGCTGTATGGACTCAATGTGATTGCCCGACACTCACAGGTTAATGGAAACCGTACTGTGAGTGACCCTGCCAATGGAGCGTCCGTCCAGTGCTCTGGCGTCCATGGGAATGGAGAAGAGTTGTGTGGAGATGCTCAGATACTAGAGTAGCGTACACAAAACTCTCGTCAGCCCCAGAGTCAATGATCACCCGGAGAGATTTAGACCAATCACCCCACAACAGGATAACATGGAAAGGGGTACGAGTAATAGGAGTTAGAAGACTCCCAGTATGGCCCACCAGCGTACTCGTATCTACTGATGAGCCTGGTCTTTTACTGGACAGGTGGATATGTAATGCCCTGTAGCACCACAATACAGGCAACTGTTGGAGCTCAGCCTGCGTAATTGTTCCTTAGGCGACAATCTAGCCCTGCCCAGTTGCATAGGCTCTGGAGTAAACGAGTCGCCCGTCCCTGATGATTCCAGAGGGGGCTCGTTGGTCTCCGCTAATATTCCATGAAGGAAGATGTCAAACAGGGATTCCAGGTTCCAGGCACTCTCGGCGGCCAACGTGCGAAAGTCTACCACGTAGTCTGCCACACTACAGGAGCCTTGACGTAGTAGAAGTAGCTTTCGGGCCTCCTCTCTCCCAGACACCGTTGAATCGAACACCTTACTCACCTCCGCCACGAAATCCTCCAGATGAAGGCAAATGGCAGATTGTTGCTCCCAAACCCTCGTTTCCCAGGTGAGAGCCCTTACAGACATCAGCGTTATGAGATACACTATCTTCGAACGATCCAAAGGAAACGAAGAGGGTTGCAGCTCAAAAGATGAGGGAGCAATGGGAAAGAAACGCCCGGCAGGTTCCAGGATCCCCAGCATAGCGCTCCGGAGGAGGTAAGTGGGGTTCTCAGGAAGCCGGAGTAGGCTGGACAAAATCACCATTGGTAGCACAATTACTGAGCAGCTGGGAGGTCTCCGTTGTGGCATGTTGCCTGATTGATAGTCCATGGAATTTCTCCAGTAATGATTTGAAACACTGGACATGGCGTTCCGCCAAAGTATGTCCTTCCGTTAGGTAGCTCCTAATTATTCCAATGGTGCCTCAATGCAGGGAGAGTGCTGGGTCAGTCATGGCCAGTTCATACTATAACAACACAGGACAAGACCCAAATGCAGATACAGGAGGCAGATGGTCTGATATTTATTAATAGACAAGGGGCAGGCAAGAGGCAGGTCGAGGACCGGCAGAAGTTCGTAAACCAGGTCAGAGTCAGATGGGTACAGGACGGCGGGCAGGCTCGAGGTCAGGGCAGGCAGAATGGTATGGCAGGCGGGCTCAGAGTCAGGGCAGGCAGAAAAGGTCAGTACCGGGAGGAATAGAAAACAGGGACTAGAAAAACAGGAGTACGGAAAAACGCAGACGACGAACTGGCAACAGAAAAACGGAACCACCGGTATAAATACACAGGGGATAATGGGAACAAATGGGAGACACCTGGTGGGGGAGTGGAGACAAGCACGAGACAGGTGAAACAGATCAGGGTGTGACAGCCACAGATGTCTCGAGATTTGAGGGAGCGTGCAATTGGCATGCTGACAGCAGGAATGTCCACCAGAGCTGTTGCCAGATAATTTTATGTTAATTTCTCTACCATAAGCCGCCTCAAACGTTGTTTTAGAGAATTTGGCAGTATGTCCACTCGGTCTCACAACGCCGGGTATGGCGTCATGTGAGCAAGCAATTTGCTGATGTCAATGTTGTGAACAGAGTGCCCCATGATGGCTATGGGGTAATGGTATGGGCAGGCATAAGCTAAGGACAATGAACACAATTGCATTATATCGATGGCAATCTGAATGCAGAGATACCGTGAAGAGATCCTGAGTATATTTGTCATGCCATTCATCCACTGCCATCACCTCATGTTTCAGCATGGTAATGCACAGATTAGGGCCTAATGAATTTATTGCAATTGACTGATTTTATGATATGAACTGTAACTAAGTAAAATCTTTGAAATTGTTGCACTCTGCGTTTTATATTGTATGTAAAGTATAAGTGTGCAACCTTTAGGGTAGTCAGAAACCTAGTCTCGGATTCAGGAAAGCACTGGCTAGGACATTACCTGCAGTCCAACAAAGAGAATTCAATCAAGTGCAGATGAAGGATTTACGCGCTATCAGAGGTGTTAACCTCATTTAAACTGAAACAACTAGCAAGCTGTTCCTCTCTTGAACACTGTCACTGTAGAAACAGTGTTGGATATTGACGTGAAACCACACCTGTCCTAAAAATGCAGCGCCAACATTCTGAGAGAAACCTCAGAAACAGCACCTTTCCTATCTGCTATCAATTTGAGGCCTAAGTCTCTTTAAGCATGCAGGGAGATGCAGAGGAAAGTGGATAGTGAGGAATAATGGGCCAGTCAGAACCATGGGAAATAAGTGGAGGTACAGATATAGGATCTTAATTTGAGAGAGTTTGCTACAGCAGGGAAATAATCCTACAGCAACAGGAAATTTGAATTGTTATTTCGATTGTAATTGACGGACATTTTTCATAAGTTAAAATCCAGTCTGAAATGAATTTCAAGGTGGAAATTACAAATTTGAGAAGAATTTTAAATCCTCAAATACACTACATGTACATGTTCTGCATTGCAGAAAAGTTCTCCTGCAACATGTTGATCAAATTAATATCCTGCATCTGTATAGAGTCCTCAGCATTTGTAGATGGTTTGTATATAACATTGAAAAACACAAAGGCCTAGAGAACCAGGTTAAGAAAGGGAAGAACCACAGGAACCTGGAAGAAAGAAAATGAGACACAGAGAGAGAGAACACAGAGAGAGAGAAAGAAAATGTGAGGGTGAGTCATGTTCTTCAAGGCTATACACTGTACCAGTCTACTTCATTTCAACTTCATTTCCATGTTCCATGTCATTTTTGTAAATATCTTTTTTTTTCTTTCTAATTAAGGATGAAAAGAATGACTGTAGTTTAATCCCCGGATGACAAAGTGTCTTTCTGGATTAAAGAAAATAATCAAAATGAGGTACACTGTGAATGTTCCTAGGGACTAAACAAGCATTTCTCCCTCGTTGTAGGAGGAAAATGCCTGTGTGTGTGTGTGTGTGTGTGTGTGTGTGTGTGTGCGCGTGTGTGCGTGTGTGTTGGGTGGGAAGAACAAAGAAAAAGAAAGTGATGGATCAATGTAAAGTGCAGTAACTAAGCAACCAAACTCAATAGCATGTCATAGCACTTTGCTGTAGTACTGGTACTACTTGCCATGCCTAGTGGATTGCTATTTACAGTCAGACTTCTTGGATGGCTTTAGCCCGAAAGCCAGGGCCAAAATGTAAAGTTGGGTGGGTTTAGAAGCATTAAGGATAATGACGCGGGAGATACCACGATTTAGTAGTAGAGCTAAAGGATTTGGCAGGCGGTGCCTGTCACCTATGCCAACTTAACGGCAACCTCTCCCCGACTGAGATTGCACGGTACAAACCCATCTATTACATAACATGAACATTAGGAGTTGCGATAGATGAATGAGTAACTGAATGAACGAATGGCTGAATGAGTGAATAAACAAATGAATAAACGAACAAACAAATACATGGACAATGAACAAGTGAACAAATGAAATGATGGACAGATTTGATATCATCTTTGTTTAGATACTGTCCACGCACCCATATATCTTAATCTGAAAACCTGAGCCATCTACTGTACCTGTGAGGAGACTGTGCTAGTACCTAATAGTAATAGGATGGTTTTACAGCATCTAAAACCCTCCTGTGATTTTAATTGACCATGGGAATAGAAAAGAGCTACACCGTGCATACAGCAATGCACTGATTGAGCCTTGCCTGTAATACGCAACCCATTTAAATCAGCCTCGTATATCAAAAGAGGCTGTGCCTAAGGTCCCAAATGGCACCCTGTTCCCTATATAGTGCACTACTTTTGACCTGAGTCTCCTTTTGACCTGAGTCAAAAGTAGTGCACAAAATAGGGAATAGGGTGCCATTTGGGGCGTTATGCGGTCCTCTGTACTCTCCATAATGATAACCTTGTGTTAGCAATGCATGGACGACAATAGAGAACCCAGCCCCTAAAAGCACTTCAGTTCACCACAGCTCTGATCGGTTGAAGACTGAGAGACTTGAGTGCCATCATTCCATAGACTTCAATGACTGTTTATTACAGCACTCTTGTAGATTATTTCTGTATCATGATATCGTTTTTTACACCAATTTAACCATTTTATGAATTTAGATGTGGAATAGTGTCAAAAGGGACCATTTTTGACCTGTGATGTATTTTTACTGGTCATTTCAATATTTTACTGTTCCTTGTAGTACAGTGCACTTGTTATGAGGTAATCTTCAAAAAAGAGTGCCTGCTAAAAATATAATATGCAATAGTGTGTCAAAAAAGCATAAGAAGGCGATCCCACATCTCAAGTATGACGTTGCATTGACCCCCGAATGACGTCTTAGCAGCAGCAGCATGGTCAAGTCAGACATTTTCCATGCTAATCCACAGACCTATACAAATGTAGGCTCTTAATTTGTTCCAGTTTGTTATAGCAGGAAAATAATCAGGAAACAGGAAATAATGAATGGACATTTTTGTAGAGGTTGATACATTTTTCATTAGGGCAAATCAAGTCTAAAATTTCAATGTGGAAATGACAAACTTCAGAAGCATTTTTAACTCTCAAATAGACTCCACATTTGAAATGTCCTGCAACAGTTCTCCCGCAACAGGGTGATCAAATTACAATCCCACATCTGTACAAACATACACATACTCCCTCCTCCCCACACACTAGCACATCCATTGTACTTATCATGTATATTATTTGATAAGACTTTGTTTTTCTGTGCCGCTTGAAAAAAAGGTCAACTGTGGGCCAAGAGAGTAAAGGCAAGATGCACTTTCCATCGTCCTTCATATCCCCTGTGAGCTGGGCTGCACAGGAAAGCAGTTGTATCTGGTGGTGAAGTGGGATGTGTGGGTGATGGAATGAGAAATAGAGCCTGTGGTCACAGTGCTCAGACAACTGTTATACCCGTAGTAACTGTATCGGTATGCTCTGTATGTAAATGACTCAAATGCAAATGTTTTCTGAGTGTCTGGCCTTTTTTTGTCAGGGCAAATCTAGTCTGAAATTTCAAAGTGGAAATTCTAAACTTTAGAAGCCTTTTTAAAACTCAAATACACTACAAGTTTGCGTTTCCTGCAGAAAAATTCTCAGCAACAAAACAGTGATCAAATTAAGATCCTACACCTGTAGGGGCAGTCCAATCAGCTAGGTAATCTGGCTATATACGTCCTATGGTGTGACAAAGCCCAGGGTTTACTATAGTGTGACATGCTCAGGGCATTCCTATTAGCTTCCCTGGGACTATCCATCTGTGGTGACCCCGTCTAAAAGGTCAAGGTACGGCTGAGCTATTTCAGGCCAGCACTTAAACCAGGCAGGCAACACCCATACCAACCCCGCCTTGCCCCAACCCACAACACTTCAGGAGAATGTTAACATAACAGGATGAGATGCTTAGCCGCAGATGCTGGTGTGACACCTGGATGAAACAGTACAAGCAGTTTCCAGTTCTGGAAATCCTCTGGGTTTAGGAACGTATGGTTTTCAACTTGAGAGGGGGGTTGAGGGGTTTCACCTAACTGTTGAGAATTCAAATAGTAGAATACGCCGGGTGAAATTTCGAAACTCGGTTGTGCATAAGCAGTTTTTTTCTTGTTATGCCAGTCACTGACAGTCACTCAATTAGCCCATGTCAGCATGAAAAAAAGGTGAATAGGTCTAGCCAGCTATTTAAACTTGTTGTAGTGGCGGCAGGTAGCCTGGAGGTTAAGAGTGTTGGGCCAGTAACTGGACGGTTGCTGTTTTGAATCCCTGAGTCGGCTCTTTCTGTGCCCTTGAGCAAGGCACTTAACCATAATTGCTGCTAAAAGTCACTCTGGATAAGAGCGTCTGCTAAATGACTAAAATGTAAATGTAGTAATCATGGCTGAATTACCGACCAGGCACAAAGGGCCATTGATTTTGTTTGTCACTCTCACTCAAATACTATATTAACATGGCATAAGTCATTGCAAAATGTGTCAAATTTCCGGAAACTAGCTTTAAAACTGTAAATAATTTGCTCCATCCCAATAGCATAATGTGTTGAATTACAGGAAATTAGCTGTAAAACTTCTCTCCGCTACATGGCAAAATGAGTAGAATTGCATAGAATGAGTTCTAAAATTGCTAAATGTTCTCTTCGCCCCATGGCAAAACGTGTAGAATTGCAGACAACATGCTTTAAAATTGCTACATGTTTTTCTATGCCCATGGCAAAATGTGTGGAATTGCAGGAAATGTACTTTTAACTTTTTCTCTCCGCCCTCAAGAGGGGGGGGCTACTAAAATGTTTTGCCAGCGGTGTGGGGTCCCCCAACCAAATCTCGCTGAAGGTGCACACAAAGGCCACAGGCCACGTGCCAAGTTACCAAAGGTAATTAAGGGCCTGGTTACCTGAGGTAACTAAGGGCCAGGTTACCTGAGGTAACTAAGGGCCAGGTTACCTGAGGTAATTAAGGGCCAGGTTACCCGAGGTAACTAAGGGCCAGGTTACCTGAGGTAACTAAGGGCCAGGTTACCTGAGGTAATTAAGGCCAAGCAATTTGATTAAAGGATGGATACACCTTTTGACCCTCCACCTAGTTTAACTGAACCAGGTTTAGCTCCTCCTGCTTCAGGATTCAGGTCCTTCCTTATTGCGGCGCCGTTGTGGCTGGATCCTGTGTTCTTTCCTTGTTCCATATGTACCATCCTATACTGTGCAAGTTCAATTGTCTCTTTAGAGGAATTGATTTGGTAGTTTGCTGAGTTGGAGGTTTACCGAGGTATAAATAATGCTGTCATTGACTCATACTCCGATCATAAGAAGTCTGGGCCTAGTAATGTTTATACGTATGGGATCTGTGCCGTTGTATTATTGGGGTGGCAAAGCGTAATACACTAAATATCAACACATGGCATTGTACTCACAGCTTCCAAACTTCAAAGGGCAAGCGTGAGCATCCATTGGGAAGTCCTCCAACTGCATGGGACACTCTGCCGATATGGTTAACCTAGAGAAAGACCCAAAAGATCAAGACAATAAACCCAAATCTCCTGCAGATGTACTATGATAATCCTGTTCATTACAAATCCAGTGCTGCCGTCATCATCGACATCTTCGTCTCCAGCGCTAATGTTAGTTGCATAGATAGCACAATGCCTGTACGATTACATCACAGGGTTTCTTTTTTATTATTGGTATTTTTTTTCTCCCCTTGTAGGCCTCATCATTTCTAGACAGAAACACCAAGAATTCACCCTGATCCAAGCACATGGCATTACATAGATTATACTGCCATCTTGTGGTGGTTGTATTATTTGTGAATTACCGGCTGTGGTTCACGTCAAATCCCCCATGTGCTGTATGCCAAGAGTGGATTCACAGAGAACTTCTCCACAAAGTAACCACACATAGTAACACATTGATATAACAACGAAATGAGGCCACCTCTAGTCCTTGAGGACCATATGGACTCAGGTTGTGTTCACTTCACTGCATCATTATTCAATGTTATTACTTTGCTTCTATGTGTCAAAAACAGCTGACATGTTTCAAGATCTTATTGGATCATATGAAGCCCAATTCTCATTGGTCTGCATTATGAACAGGAAAGGCTGCCATCATGTGGTTATAAGAGAAACTGCAGGACTGGAAATTGAATAACCTGATTTTTCTGTCTCACAAGGAAAGTATATTGGTATACAGGTATGATAAGCTATATCCTAATGTAAGTCCATGCATAGAGAGCTGCCTTTTCCCCTTACAAAATTAGGGCTACAAATCCCCCCTCAAGTAACATGTAACAGGTGTCATCTATTCTAAAACATCCCATGTAATCCATTTTTTTGCATTCACAATAATGAACCTGCATTTGTTGTGTGATTAACATTTACGTGTTATGTGCTGATGTCACCAGTGCACGTCAAAGTAATGGACATGCCAAAAGACTGCACTAGTTCCTTAATATGCATATTTCATGCATCAGAGGTACAGTTTGCTATGGAAATGAGAATACTACATGATGCTCTCGTGCTTTAACCTCTTCGGCATCATAATATAATGGGGTGCAGCCTGTTCTCGTTAAGCACATACATTATGATGGAAATGGATTAGAACACTGTATGAATTATTTGTGGCGACAAATGTATGACTTGCTCTGAAAACTCTGTTGCTCTCGGGCTAATGTTTCGGGGGGGGGGGGGGGGAATGCAATCACATTTAGTCATTATCTCCACTGGAGAGAAGGAGCTTTCCCGTGATGTCGGTGGATTCTGAAAGGCTGGACCATGCAATAAATCTAGGTAGCGCGCTAATCTCCTTCCTGGTAATGGAAATACATTAGGAGACAGGAGTAAAACCGGACCGATTAAAAGCAGAAACGTCCTGATGCTTCATTTCCTGAGTCGTTGGGAAATCTATTATCTTTTTAAATGATGGGCCTGATATCCGCTTCTTCTTCTTCTTTCACTCGGCGATTCCAGCGACGGCGATGCCTGATCGTGCTAAATAGTGCCAGGTCACATGGCCATAAGGGGTTAATATGGTTAATCTATTTCTCTTGCATCTATTTATCTGGCATTAAGATGATCTTAGTGGGTGGTATTGATATGGAATAAATTATACCTCCTAAAATGATACCAGGAAGTCCTGATCTATTCGTATTATTGCTATTGGTTGTCATCACTTCCTGTTCCTGTCTATTATGAATTCAAGGGTGAATATTTCATCTAATCTGCCACATATTGGTCAGTGTTCCATAACATACATAATAGAGCATCACAAAGAACAAAAGAACAGAAAGTTGTCTGAGCCTACGTTACCAAGAGCTGGGCTGAGTAGAACAGCTGTGCAGAGGCTTTTGTTACCTCCTACACACAGACAACAACAATAACCAAACCAGTTCAGGGCCATATGTGAATCGTGGCTGGCTGTATTTCAGTGAGCGTAATGTTTGTTTTTCAGACACAAAGCTCAGATATTATTCTCTAAGCCTTTCGGGTGGGGAAGGGGAGGTTCAGCTAACATATGGAATTGTTTTATGATGGTCATACCATGGGTCATTTAGCTATTTGATTTGGAATTGTAGGACCCCTGTAGGTCTTCCACAAAAATATTTAATTTGGTCTTTACTACTATAGCCCATAGAAACGCATTGAATAACACATTCATAAATGGTCAAACAGATTTTGAAGTGTCTTTCCTATATTTAAGAGATATAAGAAAGCTAAGTAAATATTCTTGTTTTTTGGATACATATTTAACCCCCTTTTTTCCCCCCATTCATTTATTTTTTAACAGTTACCTTCAGACGAGTGACACTTGTGGAGATCATAAATCCAAAACGGAGAACACCATCGTATTTGTGAGAATCTCTCCTTTCCATAGTAGGGTCATATTAGTTTGTAGCCCAAACGGTTCAGACGCTACAAAGGTTTTCGTGAGAAGACCGATTTTGAGGATTGTCTCATGGTCTGAAAAGCACTGCTGCAGCTCGGCCACCTTCCACCGTAGATGTGGAATTCTGACATAGGCAGATGCGTGGATTGAGACGCAGCCCAATCAAAGAAACGGACATCTCCAGCTTAAACTGACAGATTTTGATGGAGATATTTTTACTATGTTACTTAGTTTGACGCATGGGTGCGTAAATAGACTCTTAAGGATTATGGTTCAGGGTCAGAGTTTCTCTTGGTCAGTCCACATGGTCAGAGTCCAAATTCAAGGATGTATTCAGTGAGGTGAAACATTTAGAACGTTGCAGATAGAAATGTGATGAATGATTACTGATTTAGAATGACAGACAATCCTATCTCTGTTCTACACCATACCTTTCTATCAGATAGAAATGCGATGAATAGACCTGACACGATTCCCCCCATACTACATTACCGGTACTCCTATCTGTCCTATGTGATACATTTCTAACTGAAATTGCACTGAACAGTCCCGTGGTTGGTACCTCATAGTGTAGAGCAGCGTCCCGTCATCCTTCAGTCTCAGTAGCTTGTTGGGCGTGGTCATGTTGTGGGCGATAGACTTTTTCCCGTTGAGGAAGAATGTGTCTGGGGTCCAGATGTTACTGGCCAGGAGGTTGTTCAGAGGCAGCATCTCCATGGGTCCTTTGAAACACAGGCGCTCGTCTTTCCAGCTTTGTCGGAAAAACACATCGATGGTGTATTCCTAAGGTGGAGAGAAACATGGTGTTGATACATGGTGATAACACTCCGAGTCAAAGCCCATGGGGCCAATTACATGGACACATACAGATCTGCTATTTTAATTTGATCACTCAGACTCAGAGGATGTTCCTGTGCAGGACGAAATGCAACGTGTGGTGTACCTGAGATTTAAAAAGGTTTTAAAATATTATTATTTTGTTGATTATTTTATTTTATTATATTTTATATTTTCGACTAACCTTACAAACCCCTCTCCTCATTGGAGTAAACTAACAAATAACAACACTTAAGCTTCTACATGCTATCTTCAGGAAAGTATTGACTTTTTCAACATTTTGTTACATTACAGCGGTTTTCTAAAAATGGATTGAAGAATGAATAATCCTTCGCAATATACACACAACACCCCATAATTACAAAGCAAAAACAGGTTGACATTTTTGCTAAAAAAATATATGAATAAAAAAATGTATTTACATAAGTATTCAGACCATTTGCTTTGAGACTCAAAATTGACCTCAAGGGCACATCCTTTTTCCATTGATCATCCTTGATGTTTCTACAACTTGATTGGAGTCCACCTGTGGTAAATTCAATTGATTGGACATGATTTGGAAAGGCACACAACTGTCTATATAAAGTCCCACAGTGCATGTCAGAGCAAAAACCAAACCCTGAGGTTGAAGGAATTGTCCGTAGAGCTCCGAGACAGGATTGTGTCATGGCACAGATCTGGGGAAGGGTTCCAAAAAATTTCTGCAGCATTGGAGTCCCTAAGAACACAGTGGTCACCATCATTCTTAAATGGAAGAAGTTTGGAACCACCAAGACTCTTCCGGTCGAGAAGAGTTGGTCAGGGAGGTGACCAAGAACACAATGGTCACTCTGACAGAGCTCTAGAGTTCCTCTGTGGAGAAAGGAGAATCTTCCTGAAGGACAACCATCTCTGCAGCACTCCACCAATCAGGCCTTTATGGAAGAGTGACCAGACGGAAGCCAATCCTCAGTAAAAGGCACATGACAGCCCACTTGGAGTTTGCCAAAAGGCACCTAAAGACTCTCAGACCATGAGAAACAAGATTCTCTGGTTTGATGAAACCAAGATTGAACCCTTTGGCCTGAATGCCAAGCATCATGTCTGGAGGAAACCTGGCACCATCCCTACGGTGAAGCATGGTGGTGGCAGCATCATGCTGTGGGGATGTTTTTCAGCGGCAGGGACTGGGAGACAAGTCAGGATCGAGGCAAAGATGAACGGAGCAAAGTACAGAGTGATCCTTAATGAAAATCTGCTCCAGAGCGCTCAGGACCTCAAACTGGGGCGTAGGTTCACCTTCCAACAGGAGAATGAGCCTAAGCACGCAGCCAAGACAACGCAGGAGTGGCTTCGGGACAAGTCTCTGAATGTCCTTGAGTGGCCCAGCCAGAGCCCGGACTTGAACCCGATCAAACATCTCTGGAGAGACCTGAAAACAGCTGTGCAGCAACGCTCCCCATCCAACCTGATAGAGCTTGAGAGGATCTGCACAGAAGAATGGGAGAAACTCCCCAAATACAGGTGTGCCAAGCATGTAGCTTTATACCCAAGAAGTCTCAAAGCTGTAATCGCTGCCAAAGGTCTTTCTACAAAGTCCTTCATTTAGTTTGATTTCTATTTGCCTTGTATTTTTTACCGTGCTTTTTCACTAAAGTTTTGAACCTATATACATTTTACGGACACAATATTTAGATTTGTTATCTTGTTGCTATTAGTCCCACCCTTCAGCTCTAGTCAACCCATCCCATACAGTTGAAGTTGGAAGTTTACATACACTTAGGTTGGAGTGATTAAAACTCGTTTTTCAATCACTCCACAAATTTCTTGTTAACAAACTATAGTTTTGGCAAGTCGGTTAGGACATCTGCAAGTCATTTTTCCAACAATTGTTTACAGACAGATTATTTCACTTTTAATTTACTGTATCACAATTCCAGTGGGTCAGAAGTTTACATACACTAAGTTGACTGTGCCTTTAAACAGCTTGGAAAATTCCAGAAAATAATGGCATGGATTTAGAAGCTTCTGATAGGCTAATTGACATAATTTGAGTCAATTGGAGGTGTACCTGTGGATGTATTTCAAGGCCTACCTTCAAAGTCAGTGCCTCTTTGCTTGACATCATGGGGAAATCAAAAGAAATCAGCCAAGACCTCAGAAAAACAATTATAGATCTCCACAAGTCTGGTTCACACATTGGGAGCAATTTCCAAACGCCTGAAGGTACCACCTTCATCTGTACAAACAATAGTACACAAGTATAAACACAATGGGATCACGCAGCCGTCATACCACTCAGGAAGGAGACGCGTTCTGTCTGCTAGAGATGAACGTACTTTGGAGCGAATAGTGCCAATCAATCACAGAACAACAGCAAAGGACCTTGTGAAGATTCTGGAGGAAACAGGTACAAAGGTATCTATATCCACAGTAAAACGAGTCCTATATCGACATAACCTGAAAGGCTGCTCAGCAAGGAAGAAGCCACTGTTCCAAAACCGCCATAAAAAAAGCAAAACTACGGTTTGCAACTGCACATGGGGACAAAGATCATACTTTTTGGAGAAATGTCCTCTGGTCTGATTAAACAAAAATAGAATTGTTTGGCCATAATTACCATCATTATGTTTGGAGGAAAAAGGGGGTGGCTTGCAAGACGAAGAACACCATCCCAACCGTGAAGCACGGGGGTGACAGCCTCATGTTGTGGGAAGAAGACTGGTGCATTTCACATAATAGATGGCATCACGAGGAAGGAAAATTATGTGGATATATTAAAGCAACATCTCAAGACATCAGTCAGGAAGTTAAAGCTTGGTCACAAAAGGGTCTTCCAAATGGACAATGACATCACTTTACATTACTTCCAAAGTTGTGGCAAAATGGCTTAAGGACAACAAAGTTAAGGTATTGGAGTGGCCATCACAAAGCCCTGACCTCAATCCTATGGAAAATCTGTGGGCAGAACTAAAAAAGTGTGTGCGAGCAAGGAGGCCTACAAACCTGACTCACTTACACCAGCTCTGTCAGGAGGAATGGGCCAAAATTTACCCAACTTTTTGTGGGAAGCTTGTGGAAGGCTACCCAAAATGTTTGACCCAATTTAAACATTTTAAAGGCAATGCTACCAAATACTAATTGAGTGTATGTAAATGTCTGACACACTGGGAATGTGATGAAAGAAAAAAAAGCTGAACTAGATCATTCTCTCTTCTATTATTCTGACATTTCACATTCTTAAAATAAAGTGGTGATCCTAACTGACCTTGTGAAAAACTGAGTTTAAATTAAATTTGGCTAAGGTGTATTTAAACGTCCGACTTCAACTGTATCTCTTAACACCATCCATGTTGGATTTCCATTTGCCATATATATTTCAACGGTGCTGTGATGTTTCACAAAAGTACTGAACCTTTCTATTGTCATAGTTTCTACAGAATGGGTGATTTACAAAGTCATAATCAATCGATCAGTAATATAATCATATTTTTGGCATCATATTTTTAATTTACAATCTGTATAAACTATGAGAATAAAAAGATTTTTAAAGTTTGCAATTCACACCTTAAAATGTCAGACTTGATTTGCCCTAACGAAAAGTGTATCAACGCCCACAAAAATATCCATGAATTATAATCCACATAATAATTCACATTTCCTGTTGCTGCAGGATTCTTTTCCTGCTGTGAGAAACTGGTCAAATTAAGATAATAAACTGTAACAAAACAATACTAAAAGCAGATTCTCCATTGAAATAACGTTTCAGTCCAGCACTGTGCTTAATCTGCATCCTGGAAAACAGGCCCATCATGTATTTCTTTATAAAATATTGATGTATTACTTAACAAAAAAACGATGAATACATGTCATTTATATGCATCTAGGATAATTGTTGTGTGTTCGTAACATCTACAGGAGGGTTTGGAGTTGCTCCTTTCGCAAATAATTACATTAGTGGACGTCATTGAAACCGTGCGTTATGAAATGGGCTGTAAATTGACTCACCATTTCAGTATCTGAAACTGGGCCAAAGCTTGTGACAAATATATTGGTTTTGATCTCCGTGACCTTTTCTGTGGATAGAATGGGATTTGGAATATGACCGTGAACATGAAGAGACAAGAGACAGGGACAAATTCAATGTATGAGTAAATCATCATGGAGATTTCCATTTCAAATCTTTACAGCCTTCAATGACAGAAACCATTCTAAGGAAGTGAGTGCAGCTCTGTTCTCCAACCCCATTTTGGCAAATCCATGTTGGATGTATCCGTGTTACATTAGCGACATTTATAAAACAAGTTGTAGAACGGGGGGGGATTGATTAAAAAAATCACTAAGAACAAATCGGTGGAAGAACATTTTATTTCCTCTAAGAGATGCAGGATATTTCTATCTTCCGGTGAACACTCTTCGACTCCCTCTCTCTCTCTCTCTCTCTCTCTCTCTCTCGTCTGAATAGAGGTCTGGATCTCAAGGTTACTTTTTGCAGATGGAGGTGGTGGTCATGAGGGGGGCTGTGTGATATATATGGCGTGTTGGCAGTGCAGTTCCTTCTCACTTAGGATTGATCTATTACTGTGATTGCTTTGCTCTTGGAATGTATTCCAGTCAATGCAATTCTGTATATTAGAACAGTCTCTTCTATTTTTCTCACTGAATCCAAGAAGTCTATCGAGTGTGATTTTACAGAGGGGGAAAATGCTATGCTGGATCACAAATGATGTATGAGGCTAAGCATTGGCATACTGCAGTTTCACGAGCCCCCCCCCCCGCAAGGTCCGAGCAAGTTTAATAGCTTATCTCATGCTATTCTAAACATTTTGCCATGAAACTGAGAGAAAATGTTGCAGTTTTAAAGTTAATTTGCTAATCATTTTGCCATGGCTTATGGTGTGTTCATATGCTATCTGGGGGAGAGGTGACCTCCAGCCCCCCCCCCTCCCAATGTGGGGCCACACAGCACCTCTCGGTATGGAGCGCAGTTCACTATGCATTTATCATCTCATCAGCTGGTAACTTTTTTTCTTGTGACAGGTCAATTTGCTGCAGCATAACCTGCATAGTCTTTAGGCTACAGTAATATAATTGCTTAAAATCAGTGCACACGCAGGCACACTCTCTTAGTGTTTCTCTTTCCCATCAAATCCCTTCAAGTTGCAAAAGAACCAAAATACATTTCAGTATAAATTCTAACAAAGACAAACTGTACGTTGAAACAGAAACATCCACATTTCACACTGTACTTTGGTTCTATAAATCTCCTGCATCGACATGCTACAATGGTTCTGCTGCACCTGGCTTGAGTGTACTCTGAGGAAATCTAATGTCAAATAAGGGATTTTCCGGAACACAAGAGTATTAGTGAAATTAATACTGATATAATACTGCATTGTACTGTACTGTATTGCATTGCATCGTACTGTACTGTATTGCATTGCATCGTACTGTACTGCATTGTACTGTATTGTATTGCATTGTACTGCATTGTACTGTAACCTCTAGTGATATGAGTTTGGATCAGAGTGGTCTGTAAGTCGGTATACATTACCTCCAAGTCCTGGTCTGAGTCTGTTGTCGTAGCCGTCCAGCAGTCCGTCAAGTATCCGTGTGAAGATGGTGATGTTGTCATTAGCCTCTGCCTCTTTCAATGCCTCTGCTGTGGTCTGGCCAAGACTGGGAAAGACACAACATCAATCAGGCTGGTTAGTTCCACATACTGTAACATGGAGACTGCTTGACGAGGCTAGTGTCGATGTCAATAAAGCACATCATCGTTGGACATGTACAGTATATCTACTGTTCAAATGAGGATGTAATGCAGTGTATAGTCAGATTGGATGGTAAACGCTTCACTTACCCCACGTGACATGTAATACACACCAGCAAGACAGAGATCCACACGTGTTTCATTGTAGAAAAGCTGGGCATTTTGTCCTCTATGTCTGGAATAACAACATATAATCCACAATCCGTACTTTCAGTAGTATGTATTGTCATCATACTTCTACTCCTACTTATCCTACGCTATACTCCTACATTATACTCCTACCAGACAATTATTACTACAGTACTACTAACACTATAGTACACGAATGATACTGTAGGTACGTTGGTGTTATACTGTACCCCACCCTTCCCGAATACACACACTTGACCACACACACTTTCAACTAGCAGCCCTATAATGGACCTACAAGAGTAATCAGTAGGCTAACCTTGATACAATAACTGTTTGAAACTGTGAATATACCAATCATGTCTTTCTACATTCCTGGCTGAGGTCCTTGTGTGCATTCATTTTGCCCAATGCTAAACACCTTGTTGCAGCAGTATTATAACATCTCCCCATTTTGCTGCAACTGTTCGTGTTCGCAGTAGCACTGTATTGGTGGTCCTCACTGCGTATGAATTCGCAGGCAGTGCAATAGGTTTTCAATGTAGGCTAATGATGTACCCTCGCTGTTCCCTTTCCCCAGACCCCCCCCCCCCCCCCCACCACACTCATATCCCCCTAACAAAAGAGGGAAGGAGGGTGGGGGTGCTTCTGATGCCACCCTCATGCATAAAAGAGGGTTAAAAATCAATTACCTGTAGAGAGAGCCATCATCTTGATTTAAATCCAGGTTAGAAAACGATACAAAACCCGCAGCAATGAAAGTCAAGGGTATGCTGCTGCTCCTTCAGAGGGATATAGATATTCTCCGTTTATATTTGCCACCGCAGGCAGTCTCGATCGTGTATTGTTCTCTCCTGATTTGCTTGACTGACTTCCTACTCATGTCAAGCAGATGTTTGCGTCTTGTGCTGCCACCTCCTTCCCGCCTTTTGGAGATGAGAGGTTTTAATGCCGAGCCCTCATCTTTGGTCGTGACAACAACGTTTTTCGTGTCACATACCCTTGGTCTCAAGTAATTTGTCCACTCAGAGCGGACTAGCGGCCCGGCGCCCCATCTAAATCAGAAATCACACTCACCTCCAGTTGCCGCTCACATGCACACACTGCAACGATTTGCTAACCGGTGCGTTATCATAGGTGCGACAGTGAAAACGATCCTCCAGGAACTCCAAGCGTCACTTAACTTTGCCCTGTTATCTTACTTGCCACTGTAGGCTACTCTAGCCTATGCACATTGCTGTGGTTAGTTGAAACGTAATCCTCTTCCGCAAGCTAATATACTGTCTAGTCGAAATCAATTTAATGAATGAGGGGCAGTGGGTTGATCCATCCAGAAGAAGAAAAAAATAAGGCTATATCCCAAGGACCCAATAAAACGGTTTACCTATTCAGCTACATGTTCAATTTTGGTCCTCTCTGTTAACCTAGCCTTTTCTCTCATTCAGTGGGAAATGCGTCAGCTTTGTTGAGAAGAAAATGACCGCTTATTATAGCTTTAATGCACATGGTACTGCTGCCTCCAGAGTACTGCCTAGGATTTCGATCCGACCTATTATGCCACGATGACTCACCAGCCTAAGGTCCATCATTGAGAATTATAACGGTAATGACTCGAGGAAATCGAGAATGAACGCACTCAAATATTAAAAGAAGGATCGCAATAAATCAATGTCTATCAAAAGGTGTGATTAGACAATCTTTCCTGAAAAAACAACTTTAAAAACATTTTTTTTTTTTACAGTTATCCTACATCAAACAAAGTCGTTATACCAATTGCCATGAGAGGGTACTCTAACTCCATATCTATATTTTGACAGAACATTATGCTGACTATTCATATTTCACTCTACTGTAGCACGGTATTCATTACAATCAATAGTTGACAGTTCAGTTTGACATATCTATAATGCGTGAATTATTTGCACCAAGTAGACACATGTTGCACTGTCTTGTAAATTGCTAGGTATGTCTGAGTTATTTAAGTGGTGCTAAGGTGTTTCAGCTCCATGTTTGAGCTGTACAGCTCCGTCCCTATAGCGCGTTCTGACCCTACCGTAATTCCATCGGGTGGTGCTGAAACTAACTTGTGCATGGAAAACACTCATTCCTAAAGTACAATGCTTATCATATAAAGCACTTCCAGTGTTTGGGAAAGAGAGTATGCCAAGTGTGTCCTATTATAAGAACATCACATGGTCCAAAAACAATTAACCCACTGCATACCTACTATAGCGACGCCTACAACTAAATGGACTCAATTACAGACTTTACACTGTGTTGTATGTTACCAGGTGTGCGTTATCACCGTATAAATGAATCATAATCACCTTGTGTGACTGTGCAGGTGTAAATGAAAGTGTTGTACTGAGTCATATTTCCTCTTTTCGCCCCCCCCCCTCCCCAGGAATGCAGTCGATGGAAACAAGAAGTTGTTTGCAATCTATGATACCAGGTAAGTACATCAGTCAGTTAGACTGACAGTCCCCACGGGCTCAAATGGTCGATTTTGATTATTGAATGGGGCTTGGAGGAAGGGAGATAGACCCCTTATGACACTTTGCATCAGGTATAGCAATTCAGTCTAGGCCTACATCTATTTGGCCCATTATGTGAAATCTTATAGGGATTAGAACATATTCAGGTTTAGAGTCAATTAGATGAATATCTGGAGTGAGCGGGTTTGGCTCCAATCCAAGCCATTACCTTTACTGCCTCCACCGGTGGCGTCTTTGCCAGTAGCCTACATACATTTCAGTGAGGAGTATAGTTCTTTCATGTCTCCCGGTTGCATAGAGAGAGAGGAGAGAAATCCGAAATACGAGGGATGTCAAACCGAACAGATCTGAAGGGTGTGAAAAGCCAACGACTTCTTCCACGAGAACTTGCCAATGGAATAATCTGATTTGTAAACATATTGTACCGTTTTTGCGTTGCACTTTTTCCCCCACCTAAACAGTAAGGAATGTGGGCTTTTCTGAGTGGAACATTATTTAGTGTTCTTTCAGCACCAGTGCTTGTAGCTGTCGTTTGTTGCGCACAAAGGTGAGTGATCTCTCTAGTAAAAGTGTGACGGGAAAAACGAACGTGCAATTTTGTAGTAAACATAATCTTTTTTTGTTGTTGTTTCAGCGTGAATGAACCAGGGAACATGTCTTTTGTGAAAGAGACGGTGGACAAACTACTAAAGGGATATGATATTCGTCTTCGACCAGACTTTGGAGGTACGTTTTCAAAAGTGGGGCAACCATGTTGCAGCGTGTCCATGTTTACTATGCAGATTCGCACATCTTGGGCTCATATTGCAGCCATTTTTCGAATTCATTGTCATTGTAAATTATACCATTGCATTTGCATTACAGGGGCCCCTGTTGCAGTTGGCATGAGTATAGATGTGGCGAGCATAGACATGGTATCCGAAGTCAACATGGTGAGTGACCCCCCCCATACTGTAAACATTGGGACTCACACAATTGCGTTTTTTGCTTTGCCCACTTTCATATAGTACTTGAATATGTTTCTCCTGGGATTCACGAACTGCGTAAACTTTCATTCAAAGTCATACAATAATGTCCTACAATTAGAGTTATTGTGTGCCTAACTATGTTTCACAATGCTTGTATTCAGCCAATATCGCGTTAGATACCAGCCGCTGTCCATCAGACTAGTGCTGAAAACATATGGTCTACATCAGGGGTGTCAAAGTCAAATGGACGGAGGGCCAAATAAAAAAATCAGCTACAAGACGAGGGCCGGACTGTTCGAATGTTCATTGAAAAATTTTTAAATGACGCATATAGTCTAGTGAACCTAATTGAACCTACTGAAAACCTAACAAATATATTACAATATGATCAGATAAATAAAGCAATATTTTCTTATGGCTCTGTCAGTAATCTTTAATTTTCAACAGACACAAAAGACAAATTTCCTTTATATAAATATCCCCATAACATGAACATTAAATGAAAGAAACCGGTATTCAAGGCACCATCAGTAGACTATATTTTCTATTTTAGCAAAAGTGGGCTAAATTTACTTCAAAGAAAAACAATAATAGCAATTTTCTATCATCCACTCAACTGAAATATTTTAAAATATAATTGGATTGAAATACAAAAAAATAAAGTGCAAAAATCTATTAATCAAAAACAACACTTTGTTTAAGGAGAAGTAACATGCAGTGAAAACAAATATTAAATTTTAACTTTTAAACTTGAACTGAGTAAAAACTCTAAATATGTGATTGCACAGTAATGTTCACTTGTTTGAGGTTGAGGGTGATACTTGGTGGTGTCCCATCTTTTCCACAAGTTCATCAATGTTCGGGGTAAGGCTCTGAGCTGAAGAAATCCTCAGAATTGAGTGGAGGTGTTCAGCAGTAAGTCGACTTCTGTGTGATGTTTTGTTCAGGTTCATCAAAGAAAACAGTTGTTCACACAGGTATGTGCTGCCAAACATAGACAACGTTTGAGCAGCCTGGATGCGCAGCTGGGGCATTGTGCCGGGAGGAACGGGCGAACTCCGCAGCACCCACTGCCGCATATTTTGCCCTCAGTGCATCATTGCATTGGAGGTCAATCAACTCCATTTGGAGGTTTGGTGGTGAGCTTTCCACGTCAACAGCAAATGGGTTACCGAGCAGTTCCAACCTGCTTTTTGTGCTTCAAAGTCAGCAAATCGGCGTCGAAAGTCAGCGGCAAGCATACCTATTTTATCAGCCAACTGTGTGCTCGGGAACGCACTGGTAGAGAGCTTCTCTTTCATGGTCTGGCAGCTGGGAAAGTGGCTCAAATTTTCTTTCCGCATCTGCGTCTCCCACAGAGTCAGTTTGGTTTTAAATGCCTTCACTGTACTGTACATATCAGAGATGACACGATCCCGACCCTGCAGCTGCAAGTTTATTGCATTCAGATGACTCGTAATGTCACACAGAAAAGCCATTTCACACAGAAACATTTCGTCTCGGAGTTGTGTTGTGTCTTTCCCTTTGCTGTCCAAGAACAGACAAATCTCCTCACGAAGCTCGAAACATCTTTGAAGCACCTTTCCCTGGCTTAGCCATCGCACCTCTGTGTGATAAGGCAAATCACCATGCTCCGTTTCTAACTCCGTCAGAAATGCCTTGAACTGGCGGTGATTCAAACCTTTGGCTCTGATAAAGTTAACTGTGCGCGTGATGATGCTCATTACATGCTCCATTTTCAAGGCTTTACCGCACAACGCTTCCTGGTGTATGATACAATGATAAGCTGTCAGCTCACCTGTCGCGTTTTCCTCTTGCATCTTTTCCCGTATCTTCGCCACCAGTCCGCTCCTGTGTCCACACATCGCAGGTGCTCCGTCGGTTGTCAAACCCACGAGTTTTTCCCAAGGCAGCTCCATCTCATTTACACATCTTGACACCTCTTCATACAAATCATGCCCCGTAGTTGTGCCATGCATAGGACGTAAAGCCAAAAACTCCTCTGTCACGCTTAGGTTGGAGTCCACTCCGCGGATGAAAATTGACAACTGGGCAATGTCAGAAATGTCGGTGCTCTCATCCACAGCCAAGGAATATGCAATAAAATCTTTTCCCTTTTTCACAAGCTGCTCTTTTAGATTGATGGACAACTGGTCTACTCTCTCGGCAATGGTGTTTCTGCTCAGACTCACATTTAAAAAGAGTTGCCTTTTTTCTGGGCAAACTTCGTCACAAACTTTAATCATGCAGTTTTTGATGAAATCCCCCTCCGTAAATGGCCGGGCTGATTTAGCGATCTCTTCTGCCAAAATAAAACTGGCCTTGACAGCAGCCTGGCCTTGTGATTTGGCTTTTTTGAACAGAGCCTGTCGAGATTTGAGGCCTCGTTTTAATTCCTCTGCCTTTTGTAGCCTTTGTTCCATGTCCATATTCTTGTTTTTGTCCGCGTGTTTCGTTTCATAATGTCGTCTCAGATTATACTCTTTCAGTACCGCCACACTTTCTCCACACAGAAGACACACAGGTTTTCCAGCTACCTTCGTGAACATATACTCCGACTCCCACCTTGTTTGAAACCCCGGTTCTCAGTATCCACCTTCCGTTTTGCCATTTTTGATGGGTATCTGAAAGTTAATTTTACTGTGATGCTGACGACTGCTGTGCCAATAAATATTGAAATGAAGCAGCCTACTGCTCGGTGCGTCACCTTTGCATTGTGGGAAATGTAGTATTGGTGCGTGTAAAAGATCTGCGGGCTGCCGGCTTGCTGCGGGCCGGTTCTAATAATAAATCAAGATCATCCCAGGGGCCGTAAAAAACCTTCTTGCGGGCCGGATGTGGCCCGCGGGCCTTGACTCTGACATATGTGGTCTACATGTAGGATGCAGAGTGGTACTCTGCTCTGCACTCTTTTGTCAGTTGTCTTGTGTTTGTATGTGTTTTTACTCTAACTCAACTCAACATTTCTGAGTCATTCTCCCCTTGATCTTGTTCGTCAGTTGTGCTACATGTATTGGTATGTGGCATTGGAAAGTGAAAAGTACAGTATGTTCAGCAACTCCAGCACTTCAAAGAGGAGTATTAGAAGCTTAGACATGGCCATTCTCTCTCTCTCTCTCTCTCTCTCTCTCTCTCTCTCTCTCTCTCTCTCTCTCTCTCTCTCTCTCTCTCTCTCTCTCTCTCTCTCTCTCTCTCTCACAATTAAATTAAATTCAATTAAATTTTACTTATTGACCTGAAGTAACAATGTACATATTGCCAAAGCTTACTTTGGAGATTTACAATATTAACATCATTAAAATAATAATAATCTATTGTCAACAGGACAACAGCAACAACGATAATCAAGGGTCAAAATAACCATACATTGAACAATGGCATAGAGGACATGTGCAGGTTGGTTGGTCTGACAGACACTGTACCTCATCTTATGGCAGGCAGCAATGAAGTGCCCTGCCAACGCAGAGCTCTCTGCGTCCTCCCCCAACAGGCCGGGTAGTTTGTTCTCATCAGAGAGGTCTTGAAACCTTGAATACGTTTTTTTTATTACTCTCTCTCCCAGCTCTCTCTCTCTTTCTCTCTCTCTCTCTCTTGCTCTCTCAAGCTCTCTCTCTCTCTTTCACTCTCAAGCTCTCTCTCTCTCTTTCACTCTCAAGCTCTCTCTCTCACGAACGCACGTGCACGCACAGACACACACGTACCTCTACACCCCCCACTCCGCACACACACACACACGTACCTCTACACCCCCCCTCCGCACACACACACACACACGTACCTCTACACCCCCCACTCTGCACACACCTTTACCCTCCCCTGCATCTGTGGCTTGTCTTTGAATACACCTGCCTGGGCTCAACTTCTTACAACTGTGCATGTGCAATGTGTATCCTGGAAAGTGGCGCAGCATGTGCACAGCAGCTGTTCACGTTTCTATCAGAAATAATGATCTCTGGGCTTCTCCTCTATCTGGGACTGGCATTTCAGGTGAGAAGCCACTTAATTCGCCATGTGCGCAGGATACAACAGTACAGTGAAATTCTTACCTTGAGAATGCAGTGTTAATAATAATTAATCATAATAAAATATTTAAATAATAACTATGATGTGAGATAAAAAAACATATCACATTTACATAAATACTCAGTACTTTACTCAGTACTTTGTTGAAGCACCTCTTGCAGCGATTATAGCATCAAGTATTTTTGGGTATGAAGCTACAAGCTTGGCACACCTGTATTTGGGAAAGATGGGGAGTTTCTTCCATTCTTCTCTGCAGATCCTCTCAAGCTCTGTCAGGTTCGATCGGGAGCGTTGCTGCACAGCTATTTTCAGGTCTCTCCTGAGATGTTAGATCGGGTTCAAGTCCGGGCTCTGGCTGGGCCACTCAAAAACATTCAGAGACTTGACCCGACGCCACTCCTGCATTGTCTTGGCAGTGTGCTTAGGGTTGTCCTGTTGGAAGGTAAACCTTCACCCCAGTCTGAGGTCTGGAGCACTCTGGAACAGGTTTCATCAAGGATCTCTCTGTACTTTGCTCCGTTCATCTTCTCCTCGATCCTGACTAGTCTCCCTGTCCCTGCCACTGAAAAACATCCCCACAGCATGATGCTGCCACCACCATGTTTCACCGTAGGGATGGTGCCAGGTTCCCTCCAGACATGATGGGTTCAATCTTGGTTTCATCAGACCAGAGAATCTTGGTTCTCATGGTCTGAGAGTCTTTAGGTGCCTTTTGGCAAACTCCAAGTGGGCTGTCATGTCCCTTTTACTGAGGAGTGGCTTCAGTCTGGCCACTCTACCATAAAGGCCTGATTGGTGGAGTGCTGCAGAGATGGTTGTCCTTCTGGAAGGTTCTCCCATCGCCACAGAGGAACTCTAGAGCTCTGTCAGAGTGACCATTGTGTTCTAGGTCACCTCTCTGCCAAAGGCCCTTCTCCCCCGATTGCTCAGTTTGGCCGAGTGGCCAGCTCTAGGAAGAGTCTTGGTGGTTCCAAACTTCTTCCATTTAAGAAAAAAAAAATTAAGTGGGTTTGGCGACGAATATTTAGTGAGGACCAGCCAACGGGAGCATACAGGTCGTAATGGTGGGTAGTATATGGGGCTTGGGTGACAAAACGGATGGCACTGTAATGGACTGCATCCAGTTTGCTGAGTAGAGTATTGGAAGCTATTTTGTAAATGACATCGTCAAAGTCATGGAACGGCAGGATATTCAGTTTTACGAGGGGATGTTTGGCAGCATGAGTGAAGGAGGCTTTGTTGCGAAATAGGAAGACGATTCTAGATTTAATTTTGGATTGGAGATGCTTAATATGAGTCTGGAAGGAGAGTTTACTGTCTAGCCAGACACCTAGGTATTTATAGTTGTCCACATATTCTCAGTCAGAACCGTCCAGAGTAGTGATGCTAGGCGGGCGGGCGTGTGCAGGCAGCGATCGGTTGACGAGCATGCATTTAGTTTTACTAGCATTTTAGAGCAGTTGGAGGCCAGTTGAAGGAGTGTTGTATGCCATTGAAGCTCGTTTGGAGGTTTGTGTCCAAAGAAGGGCCAGATGTATACAGAATGGTGTTGTATGTGTAAAGTTGGATCAAAGAATCACCCGCAGCAAGAGTGACATCATTGATATACATAGAGAAAAGAGTCAGACCAAGAATTGAACCCTGTGGCACCCCCATAGACTGCCAGAGTTCCAGACAACAGGCCCTCCGATTTGACACACTGAACTCTATCTGAGAAGTATTAGTGAACCAGTCGAGGCAGTCATTAGAGAAATCAAATTAAATCAAATAAAATTGTATTTGTCACATACACATGGTTAGCAAATGTTAATGCGAGTGTAGCGAAATGCTTGTGCTTCTCGTTCCGACCATGCAGTAATATCTAACAAGTAATCTAACAATTTCACAACAACTACCTTATACACACAAGTGTAAAGGAATGAATAAGGTCTTGAATAAGAATATGTACATAAAAATATATGGATGAGCGATAGCCGAACGGCATAGGCAAGATGCAGTAGATGGTATAGAGTACAGTATATACATATGAGATGAGTAATGTAGGGTATGCAAACGTTATATAAAGTGGCATTGTTTAAAGTGGCTTGTGATACATTTATTACATCCAATTTTTAATTATTAATGTGGCTAGAGATTTGAGTCAGTATGTTGGCAGCAGCCACTCAATGTTAGTGATGGCTGTTTAACAGTCTGATGGTCTTGAGATAGAAGCTGTTTTTCAGTCTCTCAGTCCCAGCTTTGATGAACCTGTACTGACCTCACCTACTGCATGATAGCGGGGTGAACAGGCAGTGGCTTGGGTGGTTGTTGTCCTTGAGGATCTTTTTGGCCTTCCTGTGACATCGGGTGGTGTAGGTATCCTGGAGGGCAGGTAGTTGCCCCCGGTGATGCATTGTGCAGACCTCACTACCCCCTGGAGAGCCTTACAGTTGTGGGCAGAGCAGTTGCCGTACCAGGTGGTGATACAGTCCGACAGGATGCTCTCAATTGTGCATCTGTAAAAGTTTGTGAGTTTTTTGGTGACAAGCTGAATTTCTTCAGCTTCCTGAGGTTGAAGAGGCGCTGCTCCGCCTTCTTCCCCACGCTGTCTGTGTGGGTGGACCATTTGAGTTTATCTGTGATGTGTACGCTGAGGAACTTAACATGTTCCACCTTCTCCACTACTGTCCCGTTGATGTGGATAGAGGGCTGCTCCCTCTGCTGTTTCCTGAAGTCCACGATCATCTCCTTTGTTTTGTTGACATTGAGTGTGAGGTTATTTTCCTGACACCACAAACTTAATGACGAGTTTGAAGGGTACTATGGTGTTAAATGATGAGCTGTAGTCCATGAACAGCATTCTTACATAGGTATTCCTCTTGTCCAGATGGGTTAGGACAGTATGCAGTGTGATTGCGATTGCGTCGTCTGTGGACCTATTGGGGCGGTAAGCAAATTGGAGTAGGTCTAGGGTGTCAGGTAGGGTGGATGTGATATGGTCCTTGACTAGTCTATCAAAGCACTTCATGATGACGGAAGTGAGCGGTACGGGGCGATAGTCATTTAGCTCAGTTGCCTTAGCTTCCTTGGGAACAGGAATAAAGGTGGCCCTCTTGAAGCATGTAGGAACAGCAGACTGGGATAAGGATTGATTGAATATGTCCGTAAACACATCAGCCAGCTGGTCTGCGCATGCTCTGAGGACGTGGCTAGGGATGCCGTCTGGGCCGGCAGCCTTGCGAGGGTTAACATGTTTAAATGTTTTACTCACGTTGGCTGCAGTGAAGGAGAGCTCGCAGGTTTTGGTAGCGGGCCGTGTCCGTGACACTGTATTGTCCTCAAAGTGAGCAAAGAAGTTGTTTAGTTTGTCTGGTTTTCTTTTTTTTGTAGTCCGTGATTGACTGTAGACCCTGCCACATACCTCTTATGTCTGAGCCGAAGAATTGCGACTCTACTTTGTCTCTATACTGACGCTTAGCTTGTTTGATTGCCTTGTGGAGGGAATAGCTACACTATTTGTAGTCGGTCATGTTTCCGGTCGCCTTGCCCTGTTTAAAAGCAGTGGTTTGCGCTTTCAGTTTTGTGTGAATGCTGCCATCAATCCAGTTGCTGCGGGGGGATGCAGAGCTGTTGGCAGGTGTTGGGGTAGACAGGTGGAAAGTGTGGCCAGCCGTAGAGAAATGCTTATTGAAATTCTCAATTATCGTGGATTTATCAGTGGTGACAGTGTTTCCTAGCCTCAGCTCAGTGGGCAGCTGAGAGGAGGTGTTCTTATTCTCCATGGACTTTACAGTGTCCCAAAACATTTGGAATTAGTGCTGCAGGATGCAAATTTCTGTTTGAAAAAGCTAGCCTTTGCTTTCCTAACTGACTGTGTATATTGGTTCTTGACTACTGAAAAGTTACATATCGCGGGGACTATTCGAAGCTAGTGAAGTGCGCCACAGGATGTTTTTGTGCTGGTCAAGGGCAGTCAAGTCTGGAGTGAACCAAGGGCTATATCTGTTCTTAGTTGGGTGAAAGAGCATCCTTATTTAAGATGGTGAGAAAGGCACTTTTGAAAAACAACCAGGCATCCTCTACTGACGGGATGAGGTCAATATCCTTCCAAGATACCTGGGCCAGGTCGATCAGAAAGGCCTGCTCGCAGAAGTGTTTTTTAGGGAGCGTTTGACAGTGATGAGGGGTGGTCGTTTGACCGCTGACCCATAACGGACGCAGGCAATGAGGCAGTGATTGATGAGATCCTGGTTGAAAACAGCGGAGGTGTATTTAGAGGGCAAGTTGGTCAGGATGATATCTATGAGGGTGCCCATGTTTGCGGATATTTGTACCTGGTACAATGTTCACGGATTTTTGTACCGGGTTGTACCTGTTAGGTTCCTTGATAATTTGTGTGAGATTGAAGGCATCTAGCTTAGATTATAGGATGGCCGGGGTGTTAAGCATATCCCAGTTTAGGTCACCTAACATTACGAACTCTGATGATAGATGGGGGCAATCAATTCACATATGGTGTCCAGGGCACAGCTGGGAGCTGAGGGGGGTCTATAACAAGCGGCAGCAGTGAGATACCTATTTCTGGAGAGATTTTTAAAAGTAGTAGCTCGAGCTGTTTGGGAATAGACCTGGATTGTAGGACAGAACTCTGCAGGCTATCTCTACAGTAGATTGCAACTCTGCCCCCTTTAGCAGTTCTATCTTGATGTTGTAAATGGGGATGGAAATCTCAGAATTTTTTGGTAGCCTTCCTAAGCCAGGATTCAGACACAGCTACGACATCGGGTTTGGCGGAGTGTGCTAAAGCAGTGAATAAAGCAAACATAGGTAGGAGGCTTCTGATGTTAACGTGCATTAACCCAAGGCTTTTCCGGTTACAGAAGTCAACAAATGAGAGCGCCTGGGGACACACAGGGCCTGGATTAACCTCTGCATCACCAGAGGAACAGTGGAGGAGTAGGATAAGGGTACGGCTAAAGGCTATAAGAACTGGTTGTCTAGTGCTTTTGGAACATAGAGTAAAAGGAGCAGAACGCTGGGCATGGTAGGATAGATTCAGAGCATAATGCACAGACAAAGGCATGGTAGGGTGCGAGTACAGTGTAGGTAAACCTAGGCATTGAGTGACGATGAGAGAGGCTGCATCTCTGGAAGTGCCAGTTAAGCTAGGTGCGGTCTCCGCATGTGTGGGGGGCTGGGGCACCTGAGGCATGTAGAGCGGGACTAGGGGCTCCGCAGTAAAACAAAACAAAAAGAGCTACCCTTAACAACAGTATGCAAGGCATATTGACATTAGAGGGAGGCATAAAGCAATCACTGGTGTTGATTGGGAGGGCTAAGACAACAACGGATAAACAGCTAAGACAAAAACAACAACGGGTAAATGGAGATGAATGGGGGGTCAGTTAGCTACACACAGGGCCTGAGTTTGAGGCTGGGGCCGACAGATAAACAAAATGAAGTACCGTGTTAATGAACAGTGCAGTAGACATCAGCTGTGTAGCCGAGTGATCATAGGGTCCAATAAGCAGCAATGGACGAAACAGGGAGCTGCTCGGCAGTCGTCACTACACTAGGCGAGCAGGAGACACGGCGCTCAGAGAGTTAGCGGGCTGGAGCTAGTAGCTGGGTCCTCACCGACATCAACGACGCAGAGGCCGGTTGAAAGCACATCGGCCGAAATACATCAGCAGACCAGTCGTGATGGATCGGAGTGGCTCCGTGTCGACAAAGGGTGCAGGCCAATTGGCAAGAGAGGTATTGTAGTTGATGTATTTTGTTTGCTAGCCGGGGGAATGGGCCTAGCTCGAGGCTAATTGGTGCTTGCATCTGGACAAAGGCGTTAGCAACAATAGCCACTTGGTAGCAGCTAGCTAGCTGCGATGATCCGGTGTAATGGTCCAGAGCATGCGGCAGGAATCCAGTGATGTAGTGGGGGGGGGGGGGGGAAGCAGTTCGATATGTTCAGGGCTGATATCGCGCTGTGCAGACTGGCAGATATTATCTGGGCTATCCAGGCTAAAGCGGCTGGTGTCTGTGCTAAAGGTAAAGACTGCTAGCAGTGACTAACAATGACTAAATAGCTAGTAGCTAATTAGATGGCTAGCTTCTGAAGGATAGCTTCTGATGCAGGAAAAAAATAGCAGTTGGGTGAGGCGGGTTGCAGGAAGGTATACTTAATTTGAAAATGGAAAAAGAGATTGAAATGTATACAGACATTATTTAAAAGCTGAATATTTACACGGGACAAAAACAAACACATCTTGCTGCTACGCCATCTTGGTTGAGGCCACTGTGTTCTTGGGAACCTTCAATGCTGCAGAAATTTTGGGGGACCCTTACCCAGATCTGTACCTTGAGACAATCCTGTCTCTGAGCTCTACGGACAATTCCTTCGACCTCATGGCTTGGTTTTTGCTCTGACAATGTAATAGTGTAATAGTGACCAGTAGCAGAATAAATAGATACATACTAATGGTAATGGCAATCAATAATCAATGGATTCCAACAGGCCCCTCAGGCGCTACGCCCGCTGTAGGCCCATTCTGCTAACCTGCTAGCTACCTAGAGCTACTTGGAACCCTACTAATTCCATGACTGGTCTATCAGCGTCACCCAACAAAGAGGCAAAAACAGACTTACCCCCATCGCGACGTCCCCCAAAGGCTAACTTGCTAGCCCCGGTCTACTAACTGCTAGCCCCTGCTAACTGCTTGCTTGCTAACCTGGTCTGCTAACTGCTAGCTTGTTTAGCCCCGGCCTACTAACTGTTAGCGTGTTAGCATCGGCCTGCTAACTGTCTGAATGGCCGTGTTCCCAGTCAGCCCAACCACTCATTGGACCCATATGTTCACCTGGCTATGCATGCCTTTCTCTAATATCAATATGCCTTGTCCATTACTGTCCTGGTTAGTGATTACTGTCTTATTTCACTGTAGAGCCTCTAGCCCTGCTCAATATGCCTTAACCAACCATGTTGTTCCACCTCCTACATATGCGATGATATCACCTGGTTTAAACGTCTCTAGAGACTATATCTCTCTCATCATTACTCAATGCCTAGGTTTACCTCCAATGTACTCACATCCTACCGTACCTTTGTCTGTACACTATACCTTTAATCTATGCTATCGTGCACAGAAACCTGCTCCTTTTACTCTCTGTTCCGAACGTGCTAGACGGCCAGTTCGTATAGTATTTAGCCGTACCCTTATCCTACTTCTCCTCTGTTCTTCTGGTGATGTAGAGGTTAATCCAGGTTAATCCAGATTGCCCCCCCCTATCTTCTGAGCTCGTGCTACTAGGTGACCTAAACTGGGACATGCTTATAACACCTCGGCCATCCTACAATCCAAGTTTGATGCCCTTAATCTCACACAAATTATCAATGAACCTACCAGGTACAACTCCAAATCTGTAAACACGGGCACCCTCATAGATGTCATCCTAACTAACTCACCCTCCAAATACACCTCTGCTGTTTTCAATCAAGATCGCAGCGACCAATGCCTCATTGCCTGCATCCGCAATGGGTCAGCGGTCAAACGGCCTCCACTCATCACCCAAACGCTCCTTAAAACACTTCTGCGAGCAGGCCTTTCTAATTGACCTGGCTGGGTATCCTGGGAATGACATTGACCTCATCCTGTCAGTAGATGATGCCTGGCTATTCTTTAAAAGTGCCTTCCTCACCATCTTAAATAAGCAGGAATAGATATAGTCCTTGGTTCACTCCAGACCTGTCTGCCCTTGACCAGCACAAAAACATCCTGTGGCGTTCTGCATTGGCATCGAATAGCCCCCGTGATATGCAACTTTTCAGGGAAGCTAGGAACAAATATACACAGGCAGTTAGGAAAGCTAAGGCTAGCTTTTTAAAACAGAAATTTGCATCCTGTAGTACTAACTCAAAATAGTTCTGGGACACTGTAAAGTCCATGGAGAATAAGAGCACCTCCTCCCAGCTACCCACTGCTCTGAGGCTAGGAAACACTGTCACCACCGATAAATCCACGAAAATTGAGAATTTCAATAAGCATTTCTCTACGGCTGGCCATGCTTTCCACCTGGCTAACCCTACCTCGCTCAACTGCCCGGTACCCTCCAAAGCCCCCACCATTTCTCCTTTACCCAAATCCAGATAGCTGATGTTCTGAAAGAGCTGCAAAATCTGGACCCCTACAAATCAGCCGGGCTAGACAATCTGGACCCTCTCTTTCTAAAATTATCTGCAGAAATGGTTGCAACCCCTATTACTAGCCTGTTCAACCTCTCTTTTGTATCGTCTGAGATTCCCAAAGATTGGAAAGCTGCCGCGATCATCCCCCTCTTCAAAGGGGGTGACACTCTAGACCCAAACTGCTACAGACCTATATCTATCCTACCCTGTCTTTCTAAGGTCTTCGAAAGCCAAGTTAACAAACAGATTACTGACCATTTCAAATCCCACCGTACCTTCTCCGCTATGCAATCTGGTTTCAGAGCTGGTCATACGTGCACCTCAGCCACTCTCAAGGTCCTAAACGACATCATAACCGCCATCGATAAGAGACATTACTGTGCAGCCGTATTCATCGACCTGGCCAAGGCTTTCGACTCTGTCAATCACCACATTAATAATTCTTATTGGCAGATTCAACAGCCTTGGTTTCTCAAATGATTGCCTCGCCTGGTTTAGAAACTACTTCTCTGATAGAGTTCAGTGTGTCAAATCGGAGGGCCTGTTCTCCGGACCTCTGGCTGTCTCTATAGGGGTGCCACAGGGTTCAATCCTCGGGCCGACTCTCTTCTCTGTATACATCAATGATGTTGCTCTTGCTGCTGGTGATTCTCTGGTACACCTCTACGCAGACGACACCATTCTGTATACTTCTGGCCCCTCTTTGGATACTGTGTTAACTAACCTCCAGACGAGCTTCAATGCCACACAACTCTCCTTCCGTGTCCTCCAACTGCTCTTAAACACAGGGAAAACTAAATGCATGTTATTCAACCGATCACTGACCGCACCTGCTCGCCTGTCCAGCATCACTACTCTGGACGGCTCTGACATAGAATACGTGGACAAATACAAATACCTAGGTGTCTGGTTAGACTGTAAACTCTCCTTCCAGACTCACATTAAGCATGTCCAATCCAAAATTAAATCTAGAATTGGCTTCCTATATCGCAACAAAGCATCCTTCACTCATGCTGCCAAACATACCCTCGTAAAACTGACCATCCTACAGATCTTCGACTTCGGTGATGTCATCTATAAAATAGCCTCCAACTGTCACGGTTCATGAATCCACTGCCTCCTTTTCCTTCTCTCTCTCTCTCTCTCTCTCTCTCTCCCGTGTTTGTGTGGGCGTGGTTCCCAATCTCGGCCTGATTGTCTGCGCCAGCTGGAATCACTTATCTTCCCTTTATATGTTCTGTAACCAGTGTTTCTTGTTGTCAGATCGTTGTTACTTCCCTGAGGTTGTGTCGTGTGTCCGTGCTCATCTCTCGCCGCCCTTGTGTGGATTATCTGCTGTGCTCCTTCCCACCCATCCGGACACTCTCCCCTGGGTTTCTCAGCACGCTTTCATAGGAGGATGCGCCCTAGTCCCTGGGTCGGATTCCGTCTGAGTACAGTCTGTCTGTCCTGTTGCTGCTGTAACCTGTATTCATTAAACCATCGTTGCTTGCATCTTGCATCCGCCTCTGTATTGTTACACCAACACTCTACTCAACAAACTGGATGCAGTCTATCACAGTGCCATCCGTTTTGTCACCAAAGCCCCATACACTACCCACCATTGCGACCTGTACGCTCTCGTTGGTTGGCCCTCGCTTCATACGCGTCGCCAAACCCACTGGCTACAGGTTATCTACAAGTCTCTGCTAGGTAAAGCCCAGCCTTATCTCAGCTCACTGGTCACCATAGCAGCACCCACTCGTAGCACGCGCTCCAGCAGGTATATCTCACTGGTCACCCCCAAAGCCAATTCCTCCTTTGGTCGTCTTTCCTTCCAGTTCTCTGCTGCCAATGACTGGAACGAACTGCAAAAATCTCTGAAGCTGGAGACTGATATCTCCCTCACTAGCTGTAAGCACCAGGTGTCAGAGCACCTCACAGATCACTGCACCTGTACATAGCCCATCTGTAAACAGCCCATCTATCTACCTACCTCATCCCCATACAGCATTTATTTATTTATCTTGCTCCTTTGCTCCCCAGTATCTTTACTTGCACATTCATCTTCTGCACATCTACCATTCCAGTGTTTAATTGCTATATTGTAATTACTTCGCCACCATGGCCTATTTATTGCCTTAACCTGTTGCTCCTACCCTCTACTTTTTTGAACATTTTGTTAAAAATCGCGCAACATTTCAGCGCCCTGCTACTCATGCCAGGAATATAGTACGTTCATATGGTTAGAATGTGTGGATAGGAAACCCTCGGACGTTTTTAAAACTGGTTAAATCACGACTGTGGCTATTACATAACGTGCGTTACATCGGAAAGCGCAGGAAAACCTGATCACAGAAAATGGAAATAAATATCCTTGCGCCAATTCAAGCAATTGTTAACAGTGAGCCGAATTAGATAAGACCGAGCATTCAACTCCCACAGCATCCCCATGTTGTCGAGTATCTTGTGAATTTAATCATCTTTGATTCTTGGTTGAACCGAAAGAGGGGCACCGCTTACCTCCGGTCTCCGCCCAGATCATTCCGGAAGAGCTCTCTCCTGAAATTTTTTCCAAGACGACAGCTAATGATATTTACATCGCCTACGGATGATTTTTATCGCTTATTAACGTTTACTAATACCTAAAGTAGCATTACAAACGTATTTCGAAGTGTTTTGTGAAAGTTTATCGTCTACTTTTTGAATTTTAAAAATGACGTTACGTTGTGAAATCGCTGTTTTTCGTTTATCACACAGTCTACATATAACGATATCTTGGCTTTATATGGCCCGATTTAATCGAAATAAAGACCCAATAGTGTTTATGGGACATCTAGGAGTGCCAACAAAGAAGATGGTGAAAGGTAATGACTGTTTTCTATTTTATTGTGCGGTTTGTGTAACGCCGAAATGCTAATTATTTTGTTTACGTCCCCTGCTGTGCTTTTCTGTTGTAGTGTATTGGTGCATGCTATCAGATAATAGCTTCTCATGCTGTCGCCGAAAAGCATTTTAAAAATCTGACTTGTTGCCTGGATTCACAACGAGTGTAGCTTTAATTTGATACCCTGCATGTGTATTTTAATGAACTTTTGAGTTTTAACTAATACTATTAGCATTTAGCGTAGCACATTTGCATTTCCAGAGCTCTAGTTGGGACGCAAGCGTCCCTTATCTTACCTCATTTGCACTCACTGTATATAGACTTTTTGTTTTCTTTTGTTCTACTGTATTATTGACTATGTTTTGTTTATTCCATGTGTAACTCTGTGTTGTTGTATGTGTCGAATTGCTATGCTTTGCTATGCTTTATCTTGGCCAGGTCGCAGTTGCAAATGAGAACTTGTTCTCAACTAGCCTACCTGGTTAAATAAAGGTGAAATAAAATTTAAAAAATAAAATGGACAGCAGTGTGAAAAATGTGGCAATTTTTCATACATTATGACATTCTCAAGAACAAGGCGCAAAATTGAATATACAGAGAGCCAAAATAGAAGAAAGAGATGAACTAATTAATTCACTGATTACATAATGAATGTTCTGGGTGATGTTCAATTAAGGCAACAAGTTTTGGATGATGTAATATTCATCCTGGAGGATGTTCACGCGTCTCAGGATGCTGATCGAGGATCTGTTTTGCCCTTTAGATCATAATAAATTGAGGTTACGTTGACACGGAGGACCTAAACCTGCATCAGCACTCCTCCTTTTGTGACACCTGACACATACGGACCCTGGTCTTGTAGTGATTGCGATCGTTCTAGTAAGCACTGTAACCCGACCAAGTAAACAATTAATATGCTTTGATCTTCCTGAAACCAGGGACAGTTGTTTACGTTGGAACAGGAGGCTCTTTTGCACCGCTACAATAGTAGTAGCCTGTAGGAAATGTGTAAATGAGATGCTCCTCTTTCCCTTTGATAGAAGAATCTCTTTGAAGATAATATGTAGTCCCGTGGGGACTATATCTTTGAAATGGCAGAATTAGCTCTAAAACACTGGCTGGTCCTACATGTGTAGGTAAATACTGCTTTGTTTATAGTGATCTTGGGTTAATAAGCTGTTCTCTCTCTGTGAGAACCTCAGTGATGGCTATATTTGCAGTTTGTCTTCCAAAGGGATGTCTTCTCTCTACTCTTAACACTGCATGGAGGAGGCAGTGGAGAGACTGTCATAGCAGTAGCCATCAGTAACCATGGGAACTAGGGTAATTACTAACACATACTGTATGACTGTGTATTGACTGCACCCAGGTGATGGTAGAACTTGAAAAACGGTATTGACCAAAGAAAATTGATGAACCATCTGAATCTGTGCACTTCCTTTGTTATATTTCCCCAGTTTATGGAACAATAGATTTGTACTTAAATGACTGTCAATTTCAGGTTAGTTGAATCTCAAGCAACTGGAGTAAAAAGAGAAGAAATGTTGTAGGGTAGCTTCAGTCAAATGGTTGTTGTATGGAGAAGATATGAACCCATAAGGGACCGCAGAAATGGATATCGATTTGAATTCGCTATGAGATAGCCCGAGTAACCAGCCATCAGTCCCTCTTCAGAGTGGGTGCGTGGGTGCAGAAAATCTGTCATATGGAGTGGATATTTTTTCTCTCTCCAACTGTTCCTGTCATTAATGTTAGCTTTTCTCTGTGTCTATATGAAGAAATCCTTCCCCATCTACAGCCCATAGACCATACTGACCCTGGAATTTACATATAGGTTCATTTTAACGTTCCATCAGGAACTATGTGCAACCAGATGTCGAAGGGCACCATTATCACCATAACCCCTATGAATATTGGCAGGTCTACTAGGGGTTGTGAGGCAATTGGTCTCCTGAAGTTACGGCCGTAATTCCCAGAGTGCTGTAGGAGAGTTATAAGAGGTGTAATGGGGTTATGCTTAAATGCTGACCCCCACTTCATCATTTGTGATTGCTATCGGACATGATTCTATCGATCCATGAAGCCAGCTCTCTGCAGTAGCATGATCCCGCTACAAAGTCTATATAGCGAGTGTGAGCGTGTGTGTGTGTGAGCGTGTGTGTGTGTGTGCGTGTGCGTGCGCGAGTGCCTCCTTTTGTGCGTGGCAAAGCTGAAGATGTGTGCCCACATTTCCGGTGCAATGCTTTGGCCCAGCATCATATAATGTTATTTGTGTCGGTGTACACAGGCAGCTATTTATCCCTTCAGTCTTCTGTGTAATTCTTGGTCGATTCCTGCCCCTGGGGAATCACTTGTAAAATCCTGTATGAATCCTTTTATCACAGTTTTAATTTATCTATCAAACCCCACTAATGCACGTACAGAGAGATTCATTGTTATCGCAGCCAAAGCTCTGTGTGTTTAGAAGCCATTATTATCCATTACATCTCTATATACGGCTCTGGGTCTCCCCTCTCATCGCGTATGTAAGATCATTTCTGGGGTAATCAGCTCCTACCACTAAAGGCCCTTAGAGTAGATCAGAGACCATGCGTGCTATTTTTAATATGCTGTTGAGGTTCACCACAGAAGTGGGGAGAGAGGGTGATTACCCGCAGTGAAAAATGGGCTTCCAAAGAAGAAATCTCTTGGGGAAGCCTGTGGAATTGCTTTGAAAATTACCGACTGCGTCAAATGATTCTTTACTGAGTTTGGATTGACAATAATGTATAACCCAATTAGCGAGATTGATTTGTTTTTATAACTGTGTTTGCAATTTGAGGGTCACTGTTAGTGTAGTTTATCGCTGTTTGGCTTAGTATGTTGTTATTGATGGCTACTAAGACGTTAGCTGACTATTGTAACTGCACTATGAATATCTCCTGTTTTAACATTTTATTTAACTAGGCAAGTCAATTAAGAACAAAATCTTACTTACAATGACAGCCTAGGAACAGTGGGTTAACTGCCTTGTTCAGGGGCAGAACAACAGACCTTGTCAGCTCGGGGATTCGATCAAGCAACCTTTTTTGTTACTGGCTCAACACTCTAACCACTAGGCTACCTGATTTGCATCAATCTGTTTGATAATATATAGCTACGCACCTTATAGAGGTTGTGTTTGTGCCTACAGTACATGATGGCATGTGGGCACCACATGCAAATAAGCCTTACATAGCTACTCACAATGTCAGTTTGAATTGTATTGGCTAATGACCTTGGGGTCTACGCATAACTTCATCTTTCTACGAATGCGTGATGTCACAAGGTACACGGATTTACGGCAAGGGGTGAGATCAAAGTATTACGGACGTTGTTGGTGGGATAGGGCCCGGTTCATAAAGAGTGGTTTTGTGTGAAAGCATGATCGTGATAAGCTAGTTTGATAATGAGGAGCATCTGTTGGAGACAGGGAGCAGATGCAATGACAAATGAGAATAGTAGGCTACTGCGTCGGTCAGTGTACAGGGGATCATCACACACTGTAGGTTGATTTAAATGACCCCACCAAACAAGAGCAGGTTCAACTCCCTCAAAGTCTGCGTCCCAAATGGCACCCTATTCCCTATGCAGTGCACTACTTTTGCCCAGGGTCCACTGTGTAAGGGTGCCATTTGGGACGCGCCCAGTATCATCAGTAACATTAGGTCACTAAATGAATTACAGAAGGACAACAAAAAAAACTCTCTCTTGGAGAATGTAGTAGCAGTAAAATTGCAGTAATATGGATGACCATGACTGACCATTCCTTACAGGGTGCGTTATTGAATTAAAATAAATCAAAGGCTATACACAAGCATACACACACACACACACACACACACACACACACACACACACACACACACACACACACACACACACACACACACACACACACACAGAGCTAAACACTGCGCATTAAACATGCAAAGAGCCTTCCCCTCAGTCCTTCCAGGTTGATACCAGGTTGATTCCTCCTTCGAGGAGATCACCACAATCGCCACTGTAGCATGACAGCATCAGTGTGATAAACTGTCTGATTCAGAGTCAGACTTCACAAGGGGAGCAACTACTCCTTTATTTGAAATGCTCTGTGATTGTCCCTGTGCAAGATTTATAAGAATTCCAAGGCAGCTGCGGCATTGAATGCAGGACCCGTCTACAGTGGTTATTTAAATCATTTATGCTCTTTCATGTAAAGACTTATCTAAAACTATATCCCTGACTGGTTCACACTTCTCACCCCTGGCACACTCCCATCTTGAAATATCTGAAATAATCTCCGGGGACATCATTGAACAGTTGGTTGGAGGTGTACGGAGTCATACATTTAGTGTACATTTTGTATCTCTTTATCCTAAAAACTGATCAAATGGAGGGAGTAAGTGCCCCCTCACTTTCAATTGGCATGATGTCTTGCCTCTGGCTCTCCTCCATAGCAAGCTGCAAAGACTGAGTAGGCTGCACTGAAATATTGGACCCAATACTACACAATGTAATTGGCTTTAGTCAGAGACCATGTGGTTGGCTCCACTCATAACAGTGCTGCTGGCGTAGAGAGAGAAACACATTGCTGTCGGGTATTTTGGAGTGTGTGGCGGAGCCACTTGGACAGACTCCTGGTACAGCCTGGCCCTGCCTACAGTATGGGTGTTGTGTAATCGCCATTAGGACTGTGGCTGAATCACACAGCCATGCCACACTGTTCCTCCTGCTACCTGGTGGGAAGCCTTCTACTGCGGCGGCCATTTTGACACAGAGGGTCGGTATTGAGGAGAAGTGGAGTGGGTTGAGTGGGTCTGAGGGGAAATTTGGAAAATCAGTTTGGTTGGCAGGAGGATGTGTCAGAGTAGCACACTGTGTGCCATCACGTTGCAACCTTTCCCCTCACCATTCAGACAGCTTGTGACTGTAAACTCCACATCTCTCCTCCCAAAATAGGCTTATCCACAATCATTCTCAGAACTATGGGGTGCAGACTCAAGAAACACACACATACACACACACATGCACTGTATGTCAATAAAAAATAAGGAAGTGTATATACTACAGTATACTAACATCACCATATGTTAATCTCCTTCCAGGACTACACTTTAACCATGTACTTCCAGCAGTACTGGAGGGACAAGAGGCTGGCGTACTTAGGGATCCCACTGAACCTCACCCTGGATAACCGGGTAGCAGATTCACTCTGGGTCCCTGACACCTACTTCCTGAATGACAAGAAGTCCTTCGTCCACGGTGTGACGGTCAAGAACCGCATGATCCGCCTCCACCCGGATGGAACAGTGCTCTACGGCCTGAGGTGGGTTCCAAAGCAGTGGAACCAATGGGTTCTAGATTAATGCATCCAAGACTGATTCATTTGAAGGGATATCACAATATTTGATTATTTTATAGTAATAAATGCTGTGTGGTATGTATGAGCTGCTAGGTTTTAAATGTGTTTTTAAAGAAGTGGGACATTCCCACTCCTCTCTTTCTTTCTGTTTATTGGATAGCATAGATGGAGAGGAATAATAGAGGAGAGAGACCAAAAATAGCAGTGGACCAGATTCTCAACCATGCTGCAGTGATCTTTGTGTTCCGGAGGCAGTGGCTTAGACCACTGGTCCACCTCTAGGCCACCAGCTGCTATGTTTTTGGCTTGTAAATATAATCCCTTCCTATAGGCTCAATTTCGACATATTGGTACAGTAGCGTGTACAATGTCAAGCTTTGTTGAAATGTGTATTTTTAAAACATATGGTAAGATCAGAAGAAAACAACATACAAAAAAGAAAATGTATAGATGATGATGCAGGCTCAGCTGTTGCTTTGTTATGATTGCCTGTTTCAATATCCATAGCCATTGGTCTTTGTTGTTTGACAAGTCCTGAATTGTTCATCAGGATAATAAATATGTATAATGCATGGTTTTCTTCCAAATTGAGCCATCCAGCATGGAAATTCAATGATTTTTGCATATTACTCACTCGCACTGGACTAGTTTTGAATTATACGTAGTTGGATTCAATACAATGCATTGATTCTGTTCTTTTAACATCCTGTAAATCTGTTTCATGTACCCCCTCTAAAGAACGTGTGCGCGTGTGTGTGCGCGTGTGTGTGTGTGTTTGTGTGCGCGTGTGTGTGTGTGTGTGTGTGTGTGTGTGTGTGTGTGTGTGTGTGCGCGTGTGTGTGTGTTTGTGTGCGCGCGTGTGTGTGTGTGTGTGTGTGTGTGTGTGTGTGTGTGTGTGTGTGTGTGTGTGTGTGTGTGCGTGTGTGTGCGTGTGCGCTCGCTTGCACGTGTGTAGGTGGAATCATCCATCTTGTCTAATAGCTTCTGACAAACACACTCGTCTGGATGTAATGCATTTCTGAGATGACAGTATAGCTATGTGACCTGGCATTCTTATCCATAAAGACATATATGATGTATATGTTTTAGATGGTGGAGCTTAAACTGTCTAGTGGTTACAGCTTCACTAATGGAGTCCAGGAATTCAGCAACTTGTGCAAACTTGATTAGATTCTGACTTCTTCAAGCCAAGGGTACGTGGGGAAGATCAATCGTTGTTGTACCGAAAATATTCAACCTCACGATCTGACCAAAAGGACAAAACCCCTAGGGTTCATAGCTATACCATTTAGCAGACACTTTCATACAAAGCAACTTACAGTCACGAGTGCGTATATTTTACGTATATGGGTGGGCCTGGGAACAAACCCATTATCCCGGCACTGCAACACCCTGCTCTACCAACTGAGCCATACAGGACCACAGTCCACTCGTCATTATCCCAACTCAATCAATCACTCACCCTGAAACCCACGGTCCAACTGTAAGTGATAATGTATGGAATGGAATCCCAGAGTAGGATCTCCAGACATTACTATGTTGAATGTTCAGATGTTACATTACCTGTCCAGTAAAGTAACCGAGACGTGAGTGTACTGTAATGATGAGTTCTGGTTCTGAAGGCTTATTTCGTCATATCTGGTCCACCTGGCTGAACCTGATACCAACTGAAACACTAAGAGAGATAACCTTTCTCTCTGTGGAGTTGACTGTGGTTGTTCAGGAGATCATAACGTGATGGGTGAATAACATCATACTGTAATTATATGGTTTCATGCACAGGTGAGAAGATTAGGTGGATCCACAGCAGACAGTATGGCTGGAGAACGTGTGTGTGGGCTCCGGTAAAGCTTAAGTTAACGTGATCCTCTTTCCCCCTTGTGTGTGTGTGTGTGTGTGTTGACCTCAGGATCACAACGACGGCAGCCTGTATGATGGACCTGAGGAGGTACCCTCTGGACGAGCAGAACTGCACTCTGGAGATCGAGAGCTGTGAGTGACCTCAATACCATCAACCTCTGAAATGACTATTTCTCTATTAGATTTCAGTATTTCAATATTTTACTATATAAAATAAAATGATGTGTATACCATTTTACTACTTCAGTATAAATAATATTTTAGTAAAAGATATATAACTACAATGGAGATTACGGTGAGACTGGATGTTAAATGTCCAATGCAGCCGTTTTTATCTCAATATCAAATCACTTCTGGGTAACAATTAAGCACCTTAATAAGCATCTTATTTTCAGTTCAAATGTTAAACGAGAAACAAAAATGGACTCTTTGGGAGTGGTCGGAATGGGGAGGGGAAAACGGAAAACTAGCTGTTATTGGCAGAGATGTTTGGAACTCTCTTTCTTTATTCGTCTATTATACTAATTTACCACATGGTTATGTCACCAGGAAGGCCAAAACTCCATCCCACCAAAACACGCTGAAATTTCAAGTGGTCTTTTCATAGCTCTTACTCTAAAAGGGCATTATCATAATTGTCACAATTTCACAGTATTATTGCAACCTCTGAGTGTGGAAATATACACTGAGTACACCAAACATTAGGAACACCTTCCTAATATTGAGTTGCAAGGACTCTACAAGGCATCGAAAGCGTTCCACAGGGATGCTGGCCTATGTTTTTAACTACATTGCTCATTCACCCTCTGAATTCACCCTCAAGGCTTAAAAATCCTTCTTTAACCTGTCTCCTCCCCTTCATCTACACTGATTGAAATGGATTTTAACAAGTGTTAGAGTTGCGTCAATGACATCAACAAGGGATCCTAGCTTTCACCTGGATTCACCTGGTCAGTCTATGTCATAGAAAGAGCAGGTGTTCTTAATGTTTTGTATACTTGTATACAGAACACAGAAAATTCATGTTTTTAATTGCCCTGGGGCTTTTTAGTGGTTCAATTGAGAGAGTGGAGTTTTAATGATCTGTGACTGAGTTTCTTCACATGGTATCCAACTCCAGGAGGTTCATTCTAACCCTGTCTTTCTTTCTGTGGTTCAGATGGATACACGACAGATGACATTGAGTTCTACTGGAAGGGAGGAGACAATGCGGTGACAGGGGTGACACGCATTGAGCTGCCACAGTTCTCCATAGTGGACTACAAGCTGGTGTCCAGAAATGTTGTCTTTTCCACAGGTAAAAAACACATTCTCAGAAAATACACAGCCCGACCATGTTATTTTCCATCTAGCTTTTTACCCAACCAGTGCTCCACTATGAAACTCTTCACTGCTACTTCAGTTTTCTAGTGGCTGTATCTTCCAGTTCGGAAGAAATGTTATCGGTATTCATTGACACCGTTTGGTGCGTGGGTGCGTGCATGTTCGTGTATGTCAGGGAGTGAGAGTTTGTATGTAAGTGCACTTGCTTGTATGGGAGAATTCCTCGTCTACCTTTATTTGAGAACCCGATGGCAGCCATTACATTTGAGCGTCCAGTGTGGCCCCTCTATATTCTTTCCTCTCTCCCTGGCTCCTCTGTGGCCCCCTGTCTCCCTTCTCCCTGGCTCCTCAGTGTGGGCCCCCCTCTTCCCTCTCCCTGGGTCCTTGGTGTGACCCCCTGTCTCCCTTCTCCCTGGAGGGCCCCCTCTCTACTCTCTCCCTGGCTCCTCTGAGGACCCCTGTCTCCCTTCTCCCTGGCTCCTCAGTGTGCCCCCCCCTCTTCCCTCTCCCTGGGTCCTTGGTGTGACCCCCTGTCTCCCTTCTCCCTGGAGGGCCCCCTCTCTACTCTCTCCCTGGCTCCTCTGTGGCCCCCTGTCTCCCTTCTCCCTGGCTCCTCAGTGTGGGCCCCCCCTCTTCCCTCTCCCTGGGTCCTTGGTGTGACCCTCTGTCTCCCTTCTCCCTGGAGGGCCCCCTCTCTACTCTCTCCCTGGCTCCTCTGAGGACCCCTGCATCATACTTCAAAGGCCTGTCTCCCTCCCCGAGCTTGGCTAAAGACCAACTTTCCTCCATGTGCTACTGTTGCTGGCTTCACTCACAGAGACTCACACAGGAGCAGTGAAGGATGGTAGGATGGCAATTACCCAGCTGTTTTCTTCAGCTCTTTAAAAGAGAGAAGCCATGGAGAAGCAGCCTGGGAAACAGGGCATCAGAAATTCACGTGGAAAATAAGGCCAAGAGCATCAATTATTCCCCTCCAAGCTCACAAGGAAACATTGCCATAAGGATTTTAAGTTTTAATGTCATGTACACGAGTAGAGTGAAGTGCCTTTCTTGAACCCAACAATGCAGTAATCAATCAACAATGTAGTGCTAAAAATAACATGAGGTAGAACAAAAACACACAGGAAACAGAAATAAGAAGTACACAAGAAAGTAAGTAAGCATACTATATACAGGGTTAGTCAGTTCCAGTACCATATTTCCAATGTGCAGTGATACTGTAGCGGTAGAGGTAGATATGTGTAGAGGTAAGGTGACTAGGCATATATGATAAACAGAGTAGTAGCAGCGTATATGATGATTGTATGTGAGTGGGTGTGCGGGTGTGTAGTCAGTATAAATGTATGTGCATAATATTATGTGTGTGTGAGCAAATTATGAATTGAGTGTTTGTGTGTTGGAGTGTCTGTGTGCGTGAGTGTGCAGGGCCCTGTGAGTGTGCATAGAGAAAGTACAATGTAAATAAATGAAATACAAAGGTCAACTCCGATTGGTTGTTTCAGATTGTTTTCCCATGCTCCCCCCCCCCCCGCCCCCCCTCTCACTTTAGTAGTGGATAAAAGGGATCTGTGTTGAACTGGTGAACGTTGTCAGAACGTTGTCAGAACGTTGTCGGACATCGCACCCTTGCATTACGAGAGTTTTCGCGGTCGTGGTCGTCAAGGGTGTTGTCATGGTTACCGTATCACCATCATCGCCATCCTCCTATTCCTTCCTCTCCTCCTTCTCATCCCCCTCTTCCTCCTCCTCATAACATATGGTGTACTCTCCCACTCGCTGACGTACGTCCAGAGACACAGCTAGTGTGAACGCTTAGTTGCACACCTACATCCTCTGTATCACCAATCTTCTTTCAACACCTACTTTCGCCTCCCACTATCTCTTGCATAATGTTACCTTTCTTAAAGGGACAGTTCCCTCCCTTGACGAATGTACCACATCTCACGTATACAGTACACGGACAGCAATCCGTGGATCCAGATAGTTTGTGATTCGAGAGTTTGATTGTTGTTTTTTTTCGAATGTTTGTGTGCAAATCCCTGGGAGTGGTATGATCCGTGTTAGCGTGACTCAAACCCCGTGCTTAAATAAATAGCCACGGTAATGTGTAGTATTGGAGGAAAGTTTTTAGGTCAACTTTTCTTAGTAGCAGTGAAAGGACTTCTTCCTATCGCTTAGAGGTGTACAACTGACACCCTTGAGTTCTGCATTCCTTCTGGTACTCGTTTTGTCCTTGGCGCTTAATGGATCAATAAGTGTCATTGATTGGCTGAGGAGTCCACACACTTGGATACCCAGATGTTAATTTGTCTCTGATTAACAAGGCAAGGCATGGACGAAAACCAGCAGACGCTATGACCCTTGAGGACCAGAGTCATGCATCACTGGTGTAATGCTATACAGAGAGGAATGTGCAACTCAAATGGACATTTACGATGACAGATATGTGATAAAGTGTGTTTTTCATAAACCAGGTCAGAGAAGAAATACATACATTACCAAATGCCTAACATATCAAGCTCCAAGACTTTTATACATGCATAAATTCTGAAATAGTTTAAAATAAATAATATATGGCGATTGAAAGTGCAACATTTTCTATCATCACAGTTAGTATTGAAATATTTTATTATTTGCCTCGCATTCAGCCACCGTGTGTCAAATTGTTGTGAAGTATGGTTCAAGGATGCTTGTTTCCATAGTGATAAATCCAACCCATGCTGCCATTGCCATAGAAACAAAAACAAAAACACGAGGTGTTCCAGTATGCTCCTCGAACCAAGAAGTCGTTCATTCTGTTCAACCGCTCAACATCCTGTTTTCATAGGTGCCTACCCACGACTGTCTTTGAGCTTCAAGCTAAAGAGGAACATCGGCTACTTTATCCTGCAGACCTACATGCCCTCCATCCTGATCACCATCTTGTCCTGGGTCTCCTTCTGGATCAATTACGATGCCTCGGCTGCAAGAGTGGCATTAGGTTGGTGTACAGCCCCATATGTTACACATTGTACAATATTAACAAGCCTCTGAATCCCGTTTCCCTATCATGTGTGACTGATCACAACATCCCACTAATTGTACAGTCTTAGAAAAAAAGGTGCTGTCTAGAACTCAAAAGGGTTATTCGGCTGTCCCCATAGGAGAATCCTTTGAATAACCCTTTTTGGTTCCAGGTAGAACCCTTTCCACAGGTGCTTCTACATGGAACCCAAAAGGGTTCTGCCCGGAACCAAAAAGGGTTCTCCGAAGGGGACAGGCGAAGAACCCTTTTGGAACACTTTTGTAGGGTCACACATACGGTCTAGTCCGTGAGATAATTATATTCTAATTCTATTTTGATGGTCTACTCTGTATTACTGAGTGGACAGATTCCCCTGCACTCTCTCATGAACATAAAGCAGAGAATTGGGAGGTCTTTGCAAAGGCCTGCAATATCCGGTGGCTTGCTAATAAGGAGTCCACCAGAGAAAAACATTAACTCCCTCAGTGATGGATCGTTATGGGATTTCCGTTGCCACCCAGAAGGGTGCTTTGTGGAGGCTGCATCCCGGTAAGAGCAGCAATCAAGATATCAATGCAGTGGGGAAACAATTGAATTGTTTGAAGGTAAAATTGATTAGGGAGCAGTGTTACAGTGAATTCCAAATACAGACGACCCACTTGGCCCTAATCTTGTTCCAGCACATTTTCTTCACTCTCTCGTGGTGTACCTTTACTCAATAACTCTGAGCAAAAAGAAATAAAACTCCCCATTGAGTTACAGTACGTACATTTTAGCAGACTCTCTTATCCAGAGCAATCCTTTTTTTCATATTGGGTCCCACGTAGGAATTGAACCCACAACTCTGACCATGCTCTACCAACTGAGCCACGCAGGACCTACAGCGCAGTCAGTGCAGCTCACCACCTCCATGCATTCAGTGATATACAGGATGTGTGGTGCGAGTAAAGCAGGGTACAATAACCTGGACCTGTACGTGCAGTGTTCAGCAATGTAACACTCCGAATGCTTGTTCAAAGCACCAGTGCTGTTCCATGTCCTCTAGAGTTGCTAAGGCTGATGTGATCATACTTCCTCACTTTTAGACTAGAGTATCTTCTGACACTTGAGTGTGGACCAAATCTCATTTTCTTGATAACCTCGCACCCAATTTCAGAGAACAGACGATAGGAATAAGGTATCGATAATGCCGTTAGCAAGCAGAGTGCTACAGGATCTGAAGTCATTTGCACGATGCTTTAGTGGCTCCTTCATGATGATTATGCAGCAGAAATTGAGTAGGGAGGCTGTCTGAAACATATAATTAGAGAGACATTAAAGGGGCAGTCTGGGATTGGTGGATCCATTTTTTAAACTTTTAAATGAATGATATATACTGTATATACAGTGGGGGGGGGGGGGGGGGGGGGGAGTATTTAGTCAGCCACCAATTGTGCAAGTTCTCCCACTTAAAAAGATGAGAGAGGCCTGTAATTTTCATCATAGGTACACTTCATCTATGACAGACCAACTTAGAAAAAAAAAATCCAGAAAATCACATTGTAGGATTTTTAATGAATTTATTTGCAAATTATGGTGGAAAATAAGTATTTGGTCACCTACAAACAAGCAAGATTTCTCACAGACCTGTAACTTCTTATTTAAGAGGCTCCTCTGCCCTCCACTCATTACCTGTATTAATGGCACCTGTTTGAACTTGTTATCAGTATAAAAGACACCTGTCCACAACTTCAAACAGTCACACTCCAAACTCCACTATGGCCAAGACCAAAGAGCTGTCAAGAAACAAAATTGTAGACCTGCACCAGGCTGGGAAGACTGAATCTGCAATAGGTAAGCAGCTTGGTTTGAAGAAATCAACTGTGGGAGCAATTATTATACATCTAGTTTATTGTTCAGTAGCAGACCAGTATGTTAGCAGATGTGGAGTACTTACCACTTTTCACTTTTGGGAGGTACTATTTAAATGCATAATACCTACACACCTGACATTTTTCCTTTGAAAGTGGCTAGAGAGAGAGAGAGAGAGAGAGAGAGAGACAGAGACAGAGACAGAGACAGAGACAGAGACAGAGACAGAGACAGAGACAGAGAGAGGCTGATAGAGGCAGTGAGAGTGAGAGAAGCTCCATAAAAATATATTTATCCCCAGAGAGTCCGGTCTCCTGATGAAAAAGGAGGGAGGCCCACGGGCACATGGCCCTGTGATTAAATTGTCAGGTCGGTGGGTGCAGTGAAGGACAGAGAGTAATAGAACCACAGAGGGAACACCGATAAAGTAGATGGCTGCCGTTCAGCAAAACCCCAGAGATCGCTGCAATGAATAAAAGCAAAAGGGGGAGAACGCTGCTGTTCCTCAGAGCGAGAAAAACACACGCACGCACGCACACACACACACACACACACACACACACACACACACACACACTGACACAGCAAACTGGTAATAATTAAAACTGTCCCCTTTAATGTACCAATAAATCAAGGAAAGGGCCAGATTGATCCTACACTCTAACTACCTCCAGTGTTGCTTGATGACAGTACTAGCTACTGGTGCACATGGTTTATATTTCTTGTAAAGGAAAATACATTTCTGCATGGACAACAGATTAAGCATGTGCAAAGAAAGCATTGTCTCCATAAAGAGACCTTTCTTTAGGACATAACGTATAGTATATTTAACATGAGACATTCAATTCAACTTCTTCCACTGTTAAAATGTCACTCACAGCTGGAGGCTGAATGTACACAATTATTCAATGAGTTGTTTGGGGTTGGTGGTGTCCGAGGGGCAAGTAGAGGACACATTTTTGAATTTCTACCAGGGGAAGTTATTTTGGCTCAGAGCACAACAAGACTAGCCAAGTCCCATTCGTTATATACTGTAGCCAACTCTTCTACCATTGTCACACCATGCGTGTTTTGGAGGAGGATTTAATTGGCCAAAGCACAAACAGACTGGAGCACCAAGCTACAACGAGGCAATCCAAAATTCTATCAAATAATTTTCTGCTCTGTCCTGGGAGGTGGTTTGGCCAGAACGTAATTACAAATATTTAGTAGACTGAAAATTGACCACAAGAATCCCAAACAGGCCTCCCGGGTGGCGCAGTGGTTAAGGGCGCTGTACTGCAGCGCCAGCTGTGCCATCAGAGTCCCTGGGTTCGCGCCCAGGCCCTGTCGTAACCGGCCGCGACCGGGAGGTCCGTGGGGCGACGCACAATTGGCCTAGCATCGTCCGGGTTAGGGAGGGCTTGGTCGGTAGGGATGTCCTTGTCTCATCGCGCACCAGCGACTCCTGTGGCGGGCCGGGCGCAGTGCGTGCTAACCAAGGTTGCACGGTGTACCCTCCGACACATTGGTGCGGCTGGCTTCCGGGTTGGATGCGCGCTGTGTTAAGAAGCAGTACGGCTGGTTGGGTTGTGTATCGGATGACGCATGACTTTCAACCTTCGTCTCTCCCGAGCCCGTACGGGAGTTGTAGCGATGAGACAAGATAGTAGCTACTACAACAATTGGATACCATGAAATTGGGGAGAAAAAAAGGGGTAAAATTCAAAAAATAAAAAAAATAAAAAGAATCCCAAACAGACATAATGTTTGACCAAAACGTGCCCACGTTTAATGGAGAGACACGTGATCATATTCAAATGTAAGCATGGTTTTAAATGAATATGTTTTAGTTCCCATACTTGGGAACATATTTATTTCATTAAAATCACTGATTTCCTGGCTTTTTTACAGTCTTTATGTCCAACAATGAAAGTTTGAAATATTCTCAGAAAACTTGTGGGGCCAGTTGGGGAACCCTGCCTTAATCTGTCTGTTGTAATCCAGGGATCACCACTGTGCTCACCATGACCACCATCAACACCCATCTGAGAGAGACGCTCCCCAAGATCCCCTACGTCAAGGCCATCGACATGTACCTGATGGGCTGCTTCGTCATGGTCTTCCTGGCCCTGCTGGAGTACGCCTTCGTCAACTACATCTTCTTCGGCCGGGGACCACAAATGCAGAAGAAGCTGGCAGAGAAAGCCGAGAGGGCCAACAATGAGAGGGCGGCCAAATACGACACCAATCGGGTAAGTCTTCATGAAGATCTCTGTCGAGATGCTCTAACTTCTTCAAAGTTCTTCCAAGTTGTCGGGCGTTATCTTTGCGGTCCGCACACTCTTACGACGGCAGATCAGAAACTCTATAAATATGGTGTTGTGTTTCTTGTGGTTAGTCTCCTCAGGAAGGAGGTAAAACGTCATCTCTTAAGCTGACTAAGCAGCCTAATAGAGCAAAAACTCTCCGTGTTTCACAGTCGGTGAGTCTTGACCAGCAGACATGTATTTTTCACTATCTGTCTGACTTGTCCGTCACCATTGACTGACATTACATGTTTCATGTCCGCATGAGAATTTAATGAGTCTGTACGTGTCGCTTGTTACCCAAGTTGTCATTGTCCTTCGTTCAACTTCTGGTTTGACGTTTGCACGTCCAATGCAAGTCTGCAAGCCCGCTAATGTCTATGTTCCATAGTGTCGCTACAAAAAAAGATATTGTGCTGTGTTGTCCATTCGAACGTTCATTCAAAGTGCCTTGTTCTCATTCCTGCATAGTCTCATATCTTGAATCTCCAATGTCTGTCATTAGTCTAAATGGGTTTATCGTGGACATAGTTCCGGTTCTCATCTCACCCTTGAACCCGTCCAGAGCAGGACCATCATGTTGTCGTTGCTCCAGATAATACATCAATCCTCTACTTCCGTCTCCAGGCGGAGTCCCACGGTAATATCCTGCTGACCACCCTGGAGATCCACAACGAGGTGGCAGGAAATGAGGTCACCACCAGCCTGGCGGACAGCAGGAACTCCTCCGTCATGGGATTTGACAACACCAGCACAGGTACCGGCGTCCAGTGCAGGAAGGCGAGCCGGTCCTCGGGTCCTCGCCACAGCCTCGACAGGCACGCCCAGCTCAAGAGGCACAAACTGCGGCGGCGCTCGTCGCAGCTCAAAATCAAAATCCCTGACCTGACGGACGTAAACGCCATCGACAGGTGGTCGCGGATTATCTTCCCCTCCGTTTTCTCCCTCTTTAATCTAATCTACTGGATGTATTATGTCAACTGATTGACTGACTTTAGGGTTAGGTGGTGTTAAGAGTATTTTTTTTTTCCTTCGTCATTGTTTTGTCTTTTTTACGCGACAGGAAATGTTTTGCTATCGAAAAACAAAGGACTGCCTCTATATGGCACAGACAAAATGCTTTGACTTCTTTGTTAAAGTTTTTATATTTGCAGTCATACTCAAATTATGGATTGCGGTGGATTGCTAATTCTGAAAATGTTGTACAGAACTATGTGGATAAATACCCATACCGTAGGACTGGTACTGTATATTTCCCAGTATTCTTGCCCCTCTGTAGTTTGATAATGGAGATCTTTATACCCAATTCAATATGTGCAATTTGCAAGAAAGAGAAGGTAATTCTTACATTGTTTTGTTTTTTAAACAAACCCAAATAAAATAAAAATGTTATGTAATGTATTATGCATATACACAATGAATTGTAATGAATACTTTATAATTATTTACATATTATTTGTCATTTATGCGAATCAATGCAAAAAATATATACTCATGTTTTGTGATGCTTTATCACGTATATATTTTTGTCTTGGTCAGATAATATAATTTTTAAGTGCACATACAGTATTTGCAAATTTTACAGTGAAGTGGTCCTGTTAATGTATGTCTATGTACAGTGTATTATTATTATTATTAATAGTAGTATTGCTATTATTATTATTATTACCATTATTACATACTGAACTATACCATTTTAACATAGGTGCAAATTAATGTCTACTGTTGAGGGTTTAATATCTCAGGTTCTGCATTTTGCTAATTGGCAACCATTACGTTTTCAAAATCCTGTCAAACAGTCTTGAAATTGGAATATTGATTGGGAATCTAAACATACCCACCACTGCACTCAATGAATCTGTTACGGTTCACATCTTTTCTACCTGATATTGTGAATGCATGACAGGATTTCACTCAGTAAATTGACGACATTTCTTTAAATCAGCTCCATCTTCGATAGCTGTCGAACTCTCCTGCCAACGGCCTAGTGCTATGTACTGTATCACGTCTTTGTGAAATGTTCTGATATTTTTGTAAGGTGTAACGTTGACTAAAGCTACAGTATATTAACGCCCTCTCTTGCGCGCTAGCATTGTAGAAAATAGATTCCCTCGGTTCACAGCATTCCATGGAAGTGGCAGGGTTGAGGGTTTGTTTGGTTTTTAGCATTTGACTGATCTTTACTGCTGAAATGACCTCCAACTGTAAATATAATGTATATAACAGATTTGACGTAAGTGTGCATTTTTTATCATTATTTGGGGTTGTCTAATTAGTTGTCTGTTTTTATAAGACAATGTGAAATACCGATGACATTTCTGTCCTCTTTAAATGCTTGAAAATCTATTGAATGAACATGTGGGGTTGATCATATTTTTGGGGGGATTCCTTTCTTCAGGTTTAGAAGCGATGAGACTATCTGTCAAATGCACAGGCAATATAAATAATAGAACGAAACACATTGTAAATCAAGGGCATTGCGAACCACTGATATACACAGTACATCATCCATTTCTATATTTCTATCATCTACTCGGCACAGCTATCATAGAGGCACATACGATGTGTCAGTCTCTCAGTTTTACAACTGATGCATGAATTCTGTTCTACAGGGCAAGGACAACGAGCCATAGTCATTAGATTGTAACCGAACAGCTAACACATCCCATTAGGAAATGTAATCAACGGCATGGGAGTAGCTAACATTTGGTGAAACATTCCCGTTGTTCAAATCATGCTGCTCTGGGCGAGAGAACATGCCTAGATGGCACTGTTTCTTGTTTCTCTATGCATGTTATATTGCATGAGTAATGTCGATTAAAAACAACAACAAAAACACTTAACCCTACCATCTTAAACCTGTATCGCAGGTTCCAAGTACAGTTCCAAGAGATTGTGATAAACTGCCATTCTCTGGTTGGTTACAGAGCAACCAATCATATCCTGGGGTCAATGGCTGGGATTCACAACGACAGTCTTCAAATATATAACACATGTATATACGCATAAAGAATTAATCGCGTGCCCATGTATTTTACCATTACCAACTTGCAGCCAATTGCTTATAGTAGTGACATGTATCTCTGGTATGTAAATATGCTTTGCTACTTGATCATTAAGCTTGTTGTGTGTTTTGGGTTTGAGTGATATAATGGTAATGTGTGTGGTTACACACGCTGGCCTATAACAGTTCCAGACCCCGGGGTTTCCCTTCTCTACTGTGTAGATGAGGCCGTGTTGGCTGGGTCTTGGTGTAAGATGACTAATATCTCTTGGTCTTGGTGTAAGATGAGTTATTTATCTTGTTCTTGGTGCAAGATGAATCAAATATCTTGTTCTTGGTGTAAGATGAGTAATCTTTCCCGAGACGTAAAGACTTGAGTTAGCCCTTCAGAGCTAATGCCTAGTCTTTAGATCAGAGGGCTGAGGGTCTTGTGGCATGCAGGAGACCTGGGTTTGAATCCCAGTCAGTCACATTGGCACCTTCAATCTGACACTGTTTCATGCATTAAGTGCACTCATCTTTGCTGGCTTCTAATGTTGTCTGGCCCATTATGGAATGTCAACATGTTCTGTTCTGCCATAAATGTATATTTAGGTATAGATATCTGTGTTTATGTTTCTCTCCCTTATTTCTTTAGGTTATAAAGTTGCTCTATTAATGAAATAATGTCAAATGTATGACAGTAATATCGGGTTTTGCATCCATTCAAATCCATGTTTTCTGTAACACTTCTGTTATAAACTATAGCAACAGGATGAACAATGGACAGACTTCAAAGACAACATTTCTTGTTCCTAATGCATTTCTGTTGAATGATTGAATCTAGACAAAGTCCAATAGTTTATGTTTTATATGTCAGGTGAAGATAACCAGTATTCCTGGATTACCAGTATTCCTGGATTGTGATTAAAACTGTATTTATCAATGAATATGTGTGTGTGTGTGTGTGTGTGTGTTGCATGTTCTGATATGCCTTCCGTGACTGTAAATACACAAAATAGGTGTTCATAGCCATGTACACTGAACGTAAATGCATTTTTATCTCTCACAGTGTACATATTAACTCTTAAGGAAGTGTTTTTTTCATTACTCAAAGGGGTTCATTTAACACTGGATTAGTGGGATTCATGTGTACACTGAAAGTGTTACATTTAACACTGTCCCAGTTTAATTTGCTATGTACAATTATGATCTTCGACGGCAATCATGGACTGTAGGTCTGTGCCTCCTACAAATTGGGTATTCACACTCTAGTACACGTCCCAAAAATGCTTCACACTCTGCCTCTCCACCATCCAGCCATCTAGCTTAATTAAAGCAAGGGCCCTGGGCCGTGACCTACAGTATAAGTCGTCCATTACTCTGAAGTTGGACCCGCCAGACATACGATCATTTTATCTGAGTAAGGAACCATCCATCCACACTTTAGGTCAACCTGCCTGGGGCACAGAACCAACAACACACTTAATCCGCACGGTCCGAGGGATTACACTATGTCATAAAGTGCCCCAAAACACAACCCTTTCTCTTGGAAGTTATGGCATCAATGAATCATGCGACTCCACCTCCTGAATTTATCATACTGTTTATTTTTATTTAACTAGTTAAGTCAGTTAAGAACAAATTCTTATTTACAATGACGGCCTAGGAACAGTGGGTTAACTGCCTTGTTCAGGGGCAGAACGACATGTTTTTTTTTTTTTACCTTGTCAGCTCAGGGATTTGATCTAGCAGCCTTTCGGTTACTGGCCCAACGCTCTAACCACTAGGCTTGCTGCCACCCCTGTTACTAGTAAGGCCAACAGGGTTTTGTATGCCAAAGTGCAGCCTACTCATCGTGGTTGCCGCCAACAAAACAACACATCTAAGGAGACGTTGAGATGTAGCCAATAAAACTCACTTATACACTATAGGCAATATAACATGATGGAGACACAAGTGTTATGACTCTGATTATTACCAGTAACCTTATGGGGCAAGTGGTGTGATTGTGGGGGTCGCCATAGAATACACCTATTTTGTGTAGGAGGTGTGGTTGATAGATTGGTTGTAATAACAGGCTGAGGGAAAATGATTCTGTATTTCCTGGAGGGGATCTCAACCCAGCATTAGAGTGTGCAGCTGCCAGAAAGGTGACAGAGGCAGCTGTGGAATAATTGTCACACCCTGATCTGTTTCACATGTCTTTGTGATTGTCTCCACCCCCCGCCTGGTGTCACCCATCTTCCCCATTATCCCCTGTGTATTTATATCTGTGTTCTCTGTATGTCTGTTGCCAGTTCGTCTTGTTTGTCAAGTCAACCAGTGGTTTTGTCTCAGCTCATCTCTCTTTTTCTCACCTTCCTGGTTTTGACCCTTGCCTGTCCTGACTCTGAGCCCACCTGCCTGACCACTCTGTCTGCCCCTGAGCCTGACTGCCGTCCTGTACCTTTGCCCCACCTCTGGATTATTGACCTCTGCCTACCATGACCCTGAGCCTGCCTGGTACTGTTGCCCCACCTCTGTTTTACTGACCCCTGGCTGCCTTGACCTGTCTATTGCCTGCATCAGTTGGATTATTAAAACATTGGTAATTCGACATTGTCTGCATCTGGGTCTTACCTTCATTCCTGATAATAATGGTGATATTCAGGCTTTGACTGACCAATAGGCACCATTGAACTAATTCTCACTTTTATTACACCAATGTTCAACCTCATTTGATTCATTACTATTATGATTCTACAGATATGAATGCACAAACCCCATGACAAAATACAGCCAATCACAAGCACTCTACGTTGTGATTAAACTTTACGTGGTATCGGTATAAAATACCTAATATGCAGTGGTTTCAAGAGTTAATCATATACAGTATGCAATATTTATCCACCCTAAGGTACCGTGGGGATCTGGCGACTACATATAGGCTGTGGAAATGAATTTCTTTGCAGCCTACCAGTTCTCTGAGGTAAAAAACAATAGTGTATATGAATAATTGCAGGGGAAACTGCTGCGGTAGGCAGTTCAAACCCCAGGCACCCCCAGCTTCAATAGGGTTGCTCATGATAGATTTGTATACTTTCTTACTTAAAACTTGGACTCCATGGATCTCGATCCCAAAGTTGCATTACATAACATACCATTATTAGAATCATCTAAAGATAACAGGACTTGAGCAGGCAGATGTATGGTAATTTGCCCACCCAGTTTGTTTCATGAAATAATTATCAACACATCCAACCCTGGATGATATTCCTGTATTGTTGAAATAAGGCATACGTTCTTTGAGTCACCCATATTTAGTCTAGGATACGGCTACCAAATTCTCCCCATACAGTACACTCGCTCCTCCCTTCTCCCCATACAGTACACACTCTCCTCCTCCCTTCATCCCCATACAGCACACTCTCCACTCCTCCCTTCTCCCCATACAGTACATTCCCTCCTCCCTTCTCCCCATACAGTACACTCTCTCCTCCCGTCTCCCCATACAGTACATTCCCTCCTCCCTTCTCCCCATACAGTACACTCTCTCCTCCCTTGTCCCCATAAAGCACACTCTCTTCTCCTCCCTTCTCCCCATACAGCACACTCTCTTCTCCTTCCTTCTCCTCATACAGTAAACTCTCTCCTCCCTTCTCCCCATACAGTACACTCTCTTCTCCTCCCTTCTCCTCATATAGTACACGTTCTCCTCCCTTCTCCCCATACAGTACACTCGCTCCTCCCTTCTCCCCATACAGTACACTCTCTCCTCCTCCCTTCATCCCCATACAGCACACTCTCCACTCCTCCCTTCTCCCCATACAGTACATTCCCTCCTCCCTTTTCCCCATACAGTACACTCTTTTCCCCTCCCTTCTCCCCACACAGTACACTCCATCCTTCCTTCATTCCCATACAGTACACTCTCTCCTCCCTTCTCCTCATACAGTACACTCTCTCCTCCCTTCTCCGCATACAGTACACTCTCTTCTCGTCCCTTCTCCCCATACAGTACACTCTCTCCTCCCTTCTCCCCATACAGTACACTCCATCCTCCCTTCTCCCCATACAGTACACTCCATCCTTCCTTCTCCCCATACAGTACACTCTCTTCTCCTTCCTTCTACCCATACAGTACACTCTCTCCTCCCTTCTCCCCATACAGTACACTCTCTTCTCCTTCCTTCTACCCATACAGTACACTCTCTTCTCCTTACTTCTCCGCATACAGTATACTCTCTCCTCCCTTCTCCCCATACAGTACACTCTCTCCTCCCTTCTCCCCATACAGTACACTCTCTTCTCCTCCCTTCTCCCAATGCATTACACTGTAGTCTCCTCCCTTCTCCCCATACAGTACACTCTCTTCCTTCCCTTCTCCCCATACAGCACACTCTCACCTCCCTTCTCCCCATACATTACACTCTCTTCCTTCCCGCCGCTCTTCTCTTCCCCCCATACAGTGCACACTCTTCTCTTCCCCCATACAGTGTACGCTCTTCTCTTCCCCCATACAGTGCGCCGTTCTTCTCATCCCCCCATACAGTGTACGTACTTCTCTTCCCCCATACAGTGCACGCTCTTCTCTTCCCCCATACAGTGCGCCGTTCTTCTCTTCCCCCATATAGTGTACGCTCTTCTCTTCCCCCATACAGTGCACGCTCTTCTCTTCCCCCCATACAGTACGCCGCTCTTCTCTTCCCCCATACAGTGCACGCTCTTCTCTTCCCCCATAGTACATGCTCTTCTCTTCCCCCATACAGTGCGCCGCTCTTCTCTTCCCCCATACAGTGTACGCTCTTCTCTTCCCCCATACAGTGCACGCTCTTCTTTTCCCCCATAGTGCATGCTCTTCTCTTCCCCCATACAGTGTACGCTCTTCTCTTCCCCCATACAGTGCACGCTCTTCTTTTTCCCCCATAGTGCATGCTCTTCTCTTCCCCCCCATACAGTGTACGCTCTTCTCTTCCCCCATACAGTGTGCCGTTCTTCTCTTCCCCCATACAGTGCACGCTCTTCTCTTCCCCCATAGTACATGCTCTTCTCTTCCCCCCATACAGTGCACACTCTTCTCTTCACCCCATACAGTGCACGCTCTTCCCTTCACCTCTCTTCTCCTTGTTTCTCTCCAACTTCCATGCTAAAATAAAATTGTATGTCCACTTACGAGAACACTATTAATTTCTGTCTCAACATTTTAATTCCAGATATTTTTCTTGGACTTCACCTCTCTCTGACCTTGTGATACCACCTCAATACTTCGCAAATAACCCCGCCAACACAAGAAGAGCCAACCCAAATTCCATTACCAGCTGGGTTGCTGTTTCCAAAGCCTGCCAAGTGAACTGAACTCAATTACAAACATGTCTTTGGGGCTTGAGGAAATGGTGCAATCCTCTAACAGTATCCCTTGCAAGACTTTGAAACGCCATAGAAGTGTCCTATGTTTGTGTTTAGTCAGCTTACTTTTCCTGACCATTCACAGCCTTTCCTCTTGACCAGAAAACCCTGGTCTAATCCATTGATCTGCGAGATTGACAAAACCTGCTTTATGCTGCATTCTGTTATCTAATTCACAATCTCTCACCAAAGTTTACCTGGCCCTACATCAATCAATGTGACAGTATCCAAGTGCATCAAACACAGATCTTTGTGAAAGCCGGAAGAGTCAAAGCCAGTAGCTTGCAGGGCACCAGATAACAGCAAAGCTGTTTTGAACCACAGGGATCACCATCCAATAAAGCTTGAAAAGCTAAAAGCATGTTGTTGGCCTGGGAGAAGTCCTCATCTGGCAAGACAGTACATGGCTTGTCACCAAGGGAGTATGAACATATTTACGTTGAGAGTATGAGAGGAAGCTGTGTTCGCAGTCCTTGCATTATCACATAAACCCATTATTTGGTGGCAGAAAACATTTTGAACTTGAAGTTACATACATTTGACGTGAATTAGAATACAAATTAGAACGTCTACGCTTCATTTGTGCAGTTGCTTAATGCAGAGTTGCCTTTGAACGTTGCAAGAGATTGTTCTATCGTGAGGTGTTACAGTTTAGGGCTTCTTATTTTCAATATCACAAGTGATGGCTCGGGTATCTCACCGGTTTTGACCTCCATATGGTCAATATTTGTTGTTGTGTCTGAAATAGCAGTCCTAGTTCCTGTCAGGACATGTCACAACTAATAACAACATTAGTTTCCTTTAATCTAGGGACCTTCCATTTTGTTCATTTTTATAGATACAAGGGGGTCTTTGGAGGGATGACAGACACATTGTGATAGATGGCTGAAATGTTTGGCCCCGGAAAATCACAGAAACCACTCTAGAGGTCAGTAGATGCCATGTTGTGGAAGAAAAATATCTACCTCTGTATCTACAGAATCTACCCCAAAGTTTGTCCTTCACTATGTTGTCTTTGAAAAAGATAATTGCAAATCCTACCATTAGGTTTATAGTAGACAAGACCCCGTGGATCAGAAATGAATTGTGTACGGCATTTAACATAGAGTTGAAGTCGGAAGTTTACATACACCTTAGCCAGATACATTTAAACTCAGTTTTTCCACAATTGCTGACATTTAATTCTCGGAAAAATTCCCTGTCTTAGGTCAGTTAGGATCACCACTTTATTTTAAGAATGTGAAATGTCAGAATAACAGTAGAGAGAATTATTTATTTAAACTTTTATTTATTTCATCACATTCCCAGTGCGTCAGACGTTTACATACACAAAATTAGTATTTGGTAGCATTGCATTTAAATTGTTTAACTTGGGTCAAACGTTTCGGGTAGCCTTCCACAAGCTTCCCATAATAAGTTGGATACATTTTGGCCCATTCCTCCTGACAGAGCGGGTGAGTCAGGTTTGTAGGCCTCCTTGCTCGCACACACTTTTTCAGTTCTGCCCACAAATGTTCTATAGGATAGAGGTCAGGGATTTGTGATGGCCACTCCAATACCTTGACTTTGTTGTCCATAAACCATTTTGCCACAACTTTGGAAATATGCTTGGGGGTCATTGTCCATTTGGAAGACCCATTTGCGACCAAGCTTTAACTTCCTGACGGATGTCTTCAGATGTTGCTTTAATATATCTACATAATTTTCCTCCCTCATGATGCCATCTATTTTGTGAAGTGAACCAGTCCCTCCTGCAGCAAAGCACCCCCACAACATGATGCCGCCGCCCCCGTGCATCACGGATGGGATGGTGTTCTTCGGCTTGCAAGCCTCCCCCTTTTTCCTCCAAACATAACAATGGTCATTATGGCCAAACAGTTCTATTTTTGTTTCATCAGATCAGAGGACATTTCTCCAAAAAGTACAATCTTTGTCCCCATGTGAAGTTGCAAACCATACTCTGGCTTTTTTATGGCGGTTTTGGAGCAGTGGCTTTTTCATTTCTGAGCGGCCTTTCAGGTTATGTTGATTTAGGACTGGTTTTACTGTGGATATAGATACTTTTGTACCTGTTTCCTCCAGCATCTTCACAAGGTCCTTTGCTGTTGCTCTGGGATTGACTTGTACTTTACACACCAAAGTGCGTTCATCTCTAGGAGACAGAACGCGTCTCCTTCTTGAGCTGCGTGGTCCCATGGTGTTTATACTTGCTTACTATTGTTTCTACAGATGAACGTGTTACCTTCAGGTGTTTGGAAATTGCTCCCAAGGATGAACCAGACCTGTGGAGGTCTACAATTTTTTTCTGAGGTCTTGGCTGATTTCTTTTGATTTTCTCATGGTGAAAAGCAAAGAGGCACTGAGTATGAAGGTAGGCCTTGAAATACATCCACACAGGTACACTTCTAATTGACTCAAATTATGTCAATTAGCCTATCAGAAGCTTCTAAAGCCATGACATCATTTTCTGGAGTTTTTCAAGCTGTTTAAAGGCAGAGTCAACTTAGTGTATGTATACTTCTGACCCACTGGAATTGTGATACAGTGAATTATAAGTGAAATAATCTGTCTGTAAACAATTGTTGGAAAAATGACTTGCGTCATGCACAAAGTAGATGTACTAACCGACTTTGCAAAACTATAGTTTTTAACAAGAAATGTGTGGAGTGGTTGAAAAACGAGTTTTAATGACTCCAACCTAAGTGTATGTAAACTTCCGACTTCAACTGAATAAACCATTCTCACATCAGCGCGATGGCCATCTGCACGACTCGTGCACTAACACGTGCCTGTCAAACAAACACAATACACCAGAGACACATCTCATTTGGTTTTCTACTTCATAGCTTGAAAGAGATGGCATTGAACATGCTGCACCAATTAAACCAAATTGGTAACAGTGCATTCATAACGCTGTTGTACTGTATGTTTTGGTATATATTTGAGTACCCCAAAGTGCCTAATAGTAATTCATCTCATCGGCTTTATTGTGATAGGCTTTTCTTCAAATAATCCTTCTTATGTCTTCTTTGTTTCTCCCATTTCAGTTGATTTGGGGGTGTTTCTGTTTGTGGGATGCCAATGCAGATATTATACCATGCAGTTCTGAATTTGTCGGTCCCTGCGCTAAATCCATTATGGGCCAAGCCACTCTTTCAGTGTTACGGTAATGACCGAATCACCATTGTTACATAATGACGCAATCATTTTCACAATTGGGAGAAGGATGCAATCTAAAATGGTCAGGGTAACGTTAGTCCACAGTTCCAGTTTACTGACCCCACAAGTCCTGCTCATAGTCCCACAATCCACAGGAAAACATAAATGCTAATGTGTAACTCCAGCCACTGAAATTGAGATTTAGTTCTGCAGAGAACCCCCTCTGAATAAATTATATCGGATTTTTTTCCTCTTTCTCTTTTTTTCCAGGCCTCCTGACACACTTTCTGCTCATTCATCAACAGCATAGTGAGTGAGAGGGAGGAGGGATGGTTCTGCATCAAAAGACTGTCTCGGTGACTGGGGGAATACATCCCTCTCTTCGGTGTGTGTTTGATGATGCCTTTCTGTTTTAAGAACTCAATGACACACTTCAGCTGGGTATTAGCCTACTTTCTCATCTTTCCTATGTTGTCTTCTATTCAGACCTGGGTTCAAATGCTATTTGAGTTTTCAAATACTTGCAGTGCTCATTTCAGCCTGCCTGGAGTGCCAGATCGGCGGCGTTAGCACTTTTGCAACTATTCTATTGGTTCCATTGCACCAGGTAAACTCAATCAAGACCATATCAGAGATAATTTTCAAAAGTATTTGAACCCAGGTCTGGCTCTCTTTGACATACAGACAAACTGCTGGATTTTTCCTCTTACTGTGTATACTGTACATTACCTAGTACGTCAGAAGTTATGTCCTAGTTCATGTATTGTATCAGTCGTACACTTGAATATAACTGCAACAACTTTTAAGGTTGACTTTCAACTTCAAAGGATGCTACCTTCACGGCGCGCCTTCTGTTGCAAAATAACATCCTCTTATATAAGATCATCCTGACGAGGGAAACGTGACGAAGCCTGAAGCTCTATGGATTTGGAGAGGAGGAGAGTCTTGTCCAATGTCTCCAAATGATACCCACTCAATAAATATTTTTTTTGTGGCAGTGAGAAGAGAAGACAAGATTGTGGAGGTCGTGTGTTTGGATACTGGGTGACGTGGGAGGCTTGGCCACAACTGCCCCTGACTGATTAAAGGTAGAGGAACGTGTCTCTGGGCCTGAATGTACTGTATAATCTAAATAATGACTTACTCTTTAGCAATACAATGCTGGCTTATTCAAGAATCCATTCCACACTAAAAAAACAAAAACAAAGAGTGGACCTTTACTGAATTCAAAGTATGGTTTGGCTGCCTTAGTTTCAATGGGAAGAGGATGCATTAGTGTTTTATAAGTTAAAGCTGCACAATGCAGAAATTGCTCCACCATTTCCTGGTTGAAAAAATTTCCGTTTGACAAAGCAAGTAAGTATATGTTTTTATTTTCCATAGCTGGTGTACAAAACTGAAAGTAAAAGACATAAAAACTTAAAGCAAAGACAGGAAGCATAGAAATGGCACACATAGAACCTCTTAGATTTTATGTCGTTTTTATGTCTTTTACTTTCTTTTACATTTTCGTTCAGTGAGTGACAGATCTATAACTCGGGTCGGGTCTCCCAGAAAGTTACACATTGCAACTTTAAATGACTGTGGTTTCTGCTTTACAGTATCTCCTGTTTCTGTATTTGTCTCAACCAAAGATGCCATATAACTGTCACTACCTTTGGTATACTGACTTTTCTCAACTCATGTAGATGATGAATCCATTCTGCTGCCCGGTAAGGATATATTATTAAAGACATGCTCCTGAACTTTGGCGACTACTAAGTTTTTTAAAATCTCCCGCTTTGGGCTGGATGTGTGAATGTGTAGTTCATACATGCATAATCTATGACCATAATTATTGTCTTACCACCAAATCCATAGTTTGAAAGCCACTGTATTTCTGAAAGCTGTGCTGCCCTACATTTCCCCCCACGTGGGTCAGCCCCCTAGTAATTTGAGTTCAACAAATGAGCTTAAGCCCCTCGCCATGTGAGTGACAGCTAGCAAGAGGCACATAAAGCACACACAGGAGAGAGAGAGGAGAGAGAGAGAGAGAGAGAGAGAGAGAGAGAGAGAGAGAGAGAGAGAGAGAGAGAGAGAGAGCAATGACGTTACTGAATCTGTGATCTAGTTGGGACCACTTTTGGCTCGTGAGTGCTACTTTCAGAACTACTGGCTAAAAAGTCAACTAAAGTACCGGAAAAGTTCCTTTTTCACTCAGTGTAAGGTGTTACTTGTAAGAGGTACTTTTAGGATAGGGCTTACTGGTATGAATCTTGTAAAAGTCGCATGATAATTTAATCTTTGGACATTTCTGTTGAAGTCTTTGGTGGCTTTTTTAATGGATGCGTTCTAAAAGGGACAGCTGGTTTAAGGACAGAATTCAAAGGAGGGGTTTACAATTTAGTTGCTGCCAATCAAGAGTGAATGGGGGAGCTTGACTCATAATGGAAAACTGATCATTCTTCAAAGTAGACAAGAGAACAATGATCCATGCCAGCTCACCCTGTCATTTCTTAGGCAAGTGATACATGCCTTTTCAGTATCCAGTACAGTTCGTAGTATAGATTTCTCGGAGATTCCGCTCAACATTAACCTTGAATCACCAGGCCTTTCCTCAATGAAAGCATACATATTTCTCCACCAGCTCCATCCAAAATGGTTCATTCTGTACATTCATCCCGTTTCTCCAATCTCCTGTGAGTCTTTAAACAGCATTACGGCAGATTGATTGGTGACTTCGCTTGGATCAGCATGTTTGAACCGAGCAGCACTCAGAGTGAGCACTGTAGCGGGCTTCCATTTGTTTCCCCGTGACAGAAGCAATATCTATCCTGTAGACTCATTAGAAGACAGGGAACAGAGTGAGTAGCAGCTGGGCTCAGGGGAGAAGAGGAGTGGAGGAGAGGGATTGGGGGGGGGGAGACATTTCTTGCAGCACATGCCTTGAGATGGTTTAATGTTAGCCCTTTGCTGATAGCACCTTGGCCCCATCTATTAGCCATTGAGGGTTTATTTATGGGTGTCTCTGAGGCTGTAGTCGCTGTGACAGACAGTGTGGGGGAGTGAGAATAGCTCTGTCTTGGTATCACCGGATCTTTGAGTTGATCTCTGTACCCACCGGGAGAGAGCTATGTCTCAGCTCAAGTGAATAGGCCCAATGAGACTCTGACACTGTCCTAACATGGACACCACATGTATTGACTACCAAATGTATGTAATAGTAACCAAGACACACAGCCAAAAGCTGGAACACAATGTACTGGCAGTCAATTAAATCTGAAAGGTGAAAGGTGTTCCAGCTTTCCAAAGCTGGACAAATAAAGAGGAGTTATTTTGATGCTCTTACAAGACATACTGTACATTCAACCTGGTCTCAGAGCATTTCGTATTATCCTGTATGTAAATCCGCAAACTCCATTTAGTATGATATGTTACGTTTCACATGGTATGTAAATTCATTTGTGGATGTCCATGACCCATTTAGTATGATATGTTGCGTATTACAATTTGTATTATATGTTTTGAAGTTTCAAAATGTACAATATGTTACGTATTTGCAAAAACGTATGATATGTTAACGAATTCTAACTAGGTGGCTAATGTTGTCTAGCTGGCTAACATCAGCTAGGCTAGGGGTTAGGAGTTAGGGTTAAGGTTCGGGTTATGTTTAGAAGTTAGGTTAAAGGGTTAGGGTTAGGGCAAGGGTTAGCTAACATGCTATGTAGCTGCAAAGTAGCTAAAAAGTACTAAGCAGCTGAAAAGTTGCTAATGAGCTAAAGTTGTCCACGATGAGATTCGAGCTCGCAGCGTTTAGTTTGCTGTAAGTCCAAGTTATACGCCCAGCCATCCACCCCGACCAACCACCCTACTTTTGTTTCTGCCATATGTAACCATCTGCCTTACGTAACCATACGAAATGTAACATATCGTACTATTTTGATAGTCCAGGATGAACTTTTACTATGTTACGTCTGTATATGCGATTCTCTGGAACAGGAAACAAACTGGAGTTTCACTCCCTCTGCTGTATACTCAAGGTACATGTGTAGTGTGTGCCTACCTGCCTACCTCCTTTCTAACTGTCCACCATATTCATACCATCAGGACCTTAATTAAAAGAGACCCATACCCAGTAATTATGAAATGTTCTCTAACTATATCTAGCTAATTAAAGTATTACAAATGATCTACTAATGAATACCAAGTCATTGAATCCATTAGGTGACATTATGTGTATGTTTGGACATTTCAGTAGATTCAGCTATGGGATAATTACAAATTTAATTAATAGCAATAACAGACGGAGGAAACCTGCAGTTGAAATACATGACATGATGACCTAGGAAGCTATTAAAGCATTTCATTGGTTCGTACACTGCCTCTAGACAACTGCTGACATATGTGTGTGTACAGTAATGCAGCCAGCGTTCCCAGCATTCATTTTCTAAGCAATCTCCTCTCACAGTAATTATATTTATTTGGAGGCTGCTATTATTCAGAGGAAAACGCTTTCAACCTTGCAAGAGTCAAGAGAGGGTGTCTTTGTCATGGCGTACATCTCAAATGGCACCTTATTCCCTGTCTAGTGCACTACTTTTGACCAGGGCCGATAGGTGCACTATGTAGGGAATAGGGTGCCAATTGGTATGCACATAAGGTACTAGCCGCTGGACAGAAAAAATAAATACACTCATCTTTTGTTGGGTTTTCTAAAGTCCAGTTACCTTGTCATGTTGCCAGGTAACTGCAGCCACGTGTGGTGGGTTTGTGTCAAATACATGGTTAATGGCATTCCTGGGCACTGAAACAGGGCAGACGCCCTGTGAAATGACTTGAAGCGGCACACGTACGTGTACACACACACATACACACAACTGCACGCATGCACTTGGCGTAAATAAACACACAGAAAAAAAATACTAGAGCCTACAAAACCCAGAAACATATCTCTACACCTTCATAACCCTAATGTCTTCTCCTCTTCCCCCTCTCTTTTAACCTGCTGATGTTGGATAATAGGAGGGCTCTTAGCAAAGATGTCTGAACTACTTAGCCAATACAACTTCCTGTATGTAATCATTTATTACAAAGCAATGGGATTAATGTAAGGCTTATTTCAATATCCCATGTGTAGTCATGATTCACTGTATTTGATGTGTTCGCCAAAAAAAGAAATCAATTGTGAGTAAAAGGAAGACTAGAAATAAGTCAATAACAAAGCTAATCCCCTTTATCCTCGCTGCAACAGCACAACAGATACAGTTGTAACGTGCTTAGGCCAATAACATGCAATCTCCAAATCAAGTTCTGTCAGAATTCTCACTTCTGTACTGCACTAACAATACGTTCTGTGTCTTTAGGGGAATCCAGGAATGTGCTTTAATGCGATCTGACAGTCATTAGATTATACACACTGTACAGAAAAGGATAGAATTCCCTGGATGGACATTCAGGCTTTCATTTGGTTCACCGAGAGGTAGGTCCAGTTTTGAACAGCTGTGAGTAGAGATATCCATCCCAGCTCTGTGAACCTTCAACCGGGCATGAGTCTGCCTGACAGCTACCTGGGAGAGTCCAGAACCTAAAATCTCCATATTTAAGTTACCTTGATTCTGTCCACTCCTTTCCCTGTTGAGGTTGGTGATATTTCAATCACAGACACCCACTTGCCAAAAGCCAATGTTTCTTGACCCTTCACAGCATACCATTGGGGTCTCTTCATTGAAATTTCCAACAATGTTAAAGCTGGAATCCTTAATTGAAACAATTATAAAGTGCCCCCCCTCCCCACTGTGTTTTTGGTTTAAAAAAGCTGAGGGATGGGGCCTGAGAAATCGAACCAGTCTCAAATTTAAAGCGAGAGCTATGGTTATGATATCAAAATGATAGTTTCAACCATGTTTTTAAGCTATATGGTGTTTGGTTACATTTACATTGGAGTAAAACAAGCTTATATTTTGTGTTCTGATGGGGTATAACAGTTGAACTTAGCTCATGAGGATTCTAGCTTTAAACCACCTAATTGAAAAAGGTACGCCTAGTTGTTACTATTCAGTGCAACATGCAAAGTGCCATACAGACACATTTCATTCCAGTGCTTTCTGTTTATATACAGTCTCCCTCTTCATACCCTTACAGGAGGGCTGCTTAGCGAGGGCTTGCCATCTCTTTTGCCTGAAGCATTGCCGAGCGAACTCGGATGGAAAGCCATTTTGGGTAGGCTTTGTAAATACCTTGAGAGCGTTGGGTGCCTCTGGAGTGCTCCGACGGTTTGGATCCAACTCTGCATTTAGCTCTGTGGGTGTGATGCGGCTCTCGTTTGCAGTACAAATGTAGAACGCGGGCTCTCCTACATGAAGGGTATCTGAAGAAGTTATTGCCATGGGCTGTGTAATGTTCATCTTATCATCTTATGAAAAGAACTGCAGGTAAACCACGAGTCAACACAGGCCAGTCTAGTGTATCTATTTGCATGGGTTATCGGAGGGTAGCATCACTCACTGTCCCACCTACGCAGCTAAAAAAGGACCCTGATTGAAGAACCCAGTTTGCAATGGATACACATGGAAACAATAATAGCCTGGAGAAAACTAACAGTAATCAGATCACTGGCTCACCGGAACACATTAAAACAAGTGAGAAATGTGAACGTCATGGAATACCCAGTAAAATGTCCACATCATAGGTACAATAGCATTTTATATATTTGTGAAATCATTTTGTTCAAGCAGGACTCCCACTGAGATGAAGAAGAACACCTGGTATTCCAGTGTGTCTTGTCTATGCCTACAAGGATAAATGAAACAAATCTTCTTGAAAGTTTGCATGCATAATCTCATACAGCATCATGACACTCTACACTTTGGTTCCAGTACACCAAATGCATGAAGCATATCAAGATTTTGCTCAGGAGTATTATGTCCTTGCAGTGTTCCAAGCAGACCTGGATTCAAATACTATTTTGAATCTTTCAAATCCTTGTTAAACCTGTCTGGATTGCCAGATGGGCAGGGTTTGTTATTTTGCTTCTATTCTATTGGTTCCATTACACAGAGGAAACTCAATCAAGCCCAGATAATATATTTGAAATGACTTCAAATAGTATTTGAACCCTGGTCTGGTTTCAGTAAGCTCGCATGATTTGTTTCAAATGAGGATAGCTGTTTAACTACACCATTTGTACTGATCAGCATGATGTAAGTAGCTGAGTCAGCCTGTTAGCCAAGGCTAAATGGCTGCCATGAGCACTAAACTTGGTCAGACATCACTGGTCTCAGTTGTAAGGCAGTCAGCATTCAGTAGCCTCAGGGGTGAGAGTGGTATATCTATTAAACTGTAAAAGCAACGTATGTGGGTGGCTCTTGGAGCCGTCTATGACGACCTGCCTGAGACCCACAGGTCATAGAGCCTCTGGGCAGAGCACTCTGTTGTAATGATGGCCTGTGAAATGTCTCACTGTGTTCATGTATCTGGATAACTGTGCACTCATCTAATCAATCTTGTATTTCTTACATAAAAGGGCAGCTATGAAGGCATCCTGGAGATGTTGATCAGTGAAGGTATTCAGCTGTTGCATGTTTGCATCTGGGCCCCAGCATGTTTGCGTGAGTGCCCTCCTCAGATGGCCCCAAACTCCCAGCGGAGGGAGTTAGTCTCAGGTGCCTATAAGATCTTGTGGGTTCTGACCCCCAAATCCCCTCTTTCCCTAGATGATTTATATGCACACAGTTCTCTTATAATCAGGTGAGACAAAACTGGCCTGGAATAGAAACCTGCTCACACTGTAGCTGTATGGGACCGGGTTGGTCACCCCTGTTGCATGTTGTCAATGTTTTACATACATTTTCAGACAAGGACACCTTTATTAATTGGTGTGATTATGGTGACTCCCTGTGGTCATGTATGAATACTGCAAGTTAAAGTAAGAATAAATTCCTCTCAAACTCACACACGTGTTGCGGTCATGAAGCTATTGATTTACTTTTGATATGTGGCAACAATCCAACAGTTCCAAATGTAACAGCAACTGTAGATGTTGCTCTTATATTTGTTGTTTGTAAATGTTCTCTTCTCTATTTGGTCTGATTGGATAGCTATAATCTACTGCTCAGTTACTCCCATTGTGTTTGTAGTACACATGAGCCTAGATAGACCATATCTTGCACAGCCTGCATTGGATATAATTTACAACTGGCTTAGTCTAATTAAAGACTGAAACAGCCGTGCAATTGAAAGCTCTCCCTCCTTCTCTCTCTCTCCCTTTCTCCTTTAATGGCCAAACACATATTTCACTAACAAGCACTAGCAGGGAAAGAAAATAGAAGGAAAATAGAAGTTGATTGGGTCCTCTGGGTTTGTTTTGGAACTCTCACTCCACAGTGGTAGGAGCCAAAGGGGCCTAATGTATTCTCTATGAAATCAGGGCCTCATACATTCCTAATATCCCCAATGTTTTCTAACAAGGTCTCTCCTTACCAACGCTTACAGCAGGGATCATCAACTAGATTAAGCCGCTGGCCGATTTATTCTTGACTGGATTGTCTGGGGGCCACATGTGAATACTTTGGAACAATCAATTGCAGATAATTTCCTGGTGCTTTTAGTCTTATGTCTAACAATGAAAATTGTACATTAAAAAATATATTTTAAAAAGTGTTTTGGCTCAGAAAACTTGGGGTGCCAAATAAAAACAACCCGCAGTCCAAATTTGGTCCACAGGCCGCCATTTAGGGAGCCCTGCTTTACAGTTGCAGCAGCCAATCCAATGAGTCCTGATATACTATAAACCAAGAGTACTACCAAGTAGGCCTACCTGTCCAAGTGCAAAGTCCCACAACCCAAAATGGGGAAATAGCTATTTTGCCGAAATCTACGGTTGGATTATAGCGAACAGTGTGTGTGTGTGTGTAGGCTTCTGACCGTCCGTCTCTGCCTCTCTGAATAACTATTGAGTTTTTTGCACCACCCAGTGGTCAAATGTTTTATATTCCCCAGTAGAGTAGAATGCCCAATTCCAATTCGACCACTAGCACCTATTTCCTAGCCTATACACGGTCTTTTCTACAGTCAAATCTGATGAGATTGGATAGGTATTAAGAATAAGATGACATATTATATTTTCACTTTATTGTTTAGATTCACCCAATATCTTTCAGCTCTTCAGGGATGAAGGAAGTATAGTGGGTAGGAGTAGATTTGGAATTCGGAGGCATTGCGTCACAAGTCAAAGAGCCCTCTGTGTTTCCACTCACTCGACGTTTCCTATCGAAAGTAGTGTTGCTTCAGTTGAAGCGTAAATGGGCGGTTTATTGTACGTCCCAGTGTGTATATTTCATCTACTTCACCTGAATAATGTCCATTAAAAAGTAAAATCAAGTTACGAAATAGCTAAATACACGATTGTTGACTTTTCGCTTGCTGGCTAGCTCCGCCAGCTGAGTCTAACGTCAAGATGGACCAGGCAGCGAGCCGATACCAAGTGGTGAGCCAAAACAATCGACATTGCCATCTGTTTGGGAACTCCAACTAGTATAAACAACCTATTTACAATATTACTTGGTGTCAACCTAGACTATACATGTTTAAATTGACGGCTTGTATAATCAAACGGATGTTCCTCGTGCCTATCACTTCCGCATTATTCAGCAGCAGATCAATAATAGCTACAGTAGCTAACCTAGCTAAACGTTAGCTAGCAAGTTCCAATTCAATTTGAGTCGTTAATCATCCACATGACAGCACTTTATCACTTAGTTAACTCCGCTTGTATTGGTTTTCTGAACGGATAAGTAACTTGGCTAGCTAGCAAACGTTAGTTCGCTGTATGTCAGCAAGTGCCATGTAAGCTAACCCAGGCTAGACTTCAATTATATGCAGCCATTTGTGGCAACACTACCAAATAAGCTACCTCGCTCAAGTATAGTTAGAGCTCCCAAAACACGTACATAATACAAACAATGTTCCATGACATCTCTGTAGTGCTCAATAATTGGCTTTCCATGAGAACAATATACACCCCCCCACAAAGAAGATGGCATTCGTAGTTACATAATAATGGTCAGAAAAACAAGGTGGTTCGGTTATTGTTCAAGCCAGTTTGCTAGGTAGTTATTAGCTATTTCAGCAGAGGTGGGGGAGGCTGTTTGAGGCCGCCCTCTTGGCCGCAGAGACATGTTGCTGTTTTAATTCAAAATACTTTCAATTCTTCACAATTTACCATGGGGCAGATATAATATTTTACAGTTTTAAATCTAATTTCCTGCATTTCTATACATTTTTCCATGGGGCTGATAGAAAATGTGCAGTTTAAAAGTACATTTTCTGCAATTCACACGGTTTATACTGTGTTCTTCTTGTGCTGTCTAAGTGACTCGAAACATAACATGCAATGACATTTTTTTTTTTTTTGTATTCCCCCAGTCTAGTTTTCATTTTGGTGGTTGTTAGTTCTCAAAGATTGTCTTACAAAAAAATATATAGCTCTGTTATGTTCTCTACATACATTATTTCTGGTCTTAGTCATTTAAGTTTACACTGAAAATGAACATCCCCCAAATTATTTTCACAAAAAAAAAAAAAATATATATAAATATATATATATAAAATTACAAAAAATAAATACATGTATTGTATATACTGAACAAAAATTGAAACGCAACATGTCAAGTGTTTCATGAGCTGAAATGAAAGATCCCAGAAATGTTCCATATGCACAAATTTGTTTACATCCCGGTTAGTGAGCATTTCTCCTTTGCCAAGATAATCCATCCACCTGACAGGTTTTGCATATCAAGAAGCGGATTAAACAGCATGACCATTACACAGGTGCACCTCGTGCTGGGGACAATGAAAGGGCACTCTAAAGTGTGCAGTTTTGTCACACAACACAATGCCACAGATGTCTCAAGTTTTGAAAGTGTGCAATTGGCATGCTGACTGCAGGAATGTCCACCAGAGAATTGAACGTTAATTTCTCTACCAAAAGCCACCACCAACGTCGTTTTAGAGAATTTGGCAGTGCGTCCAACCGGCATCACAACCGCAGACCACGTGTATGGTGTCGTGTGGGTGAGCGGTTTACTGATGTCAACGTTGTGAACAGAGTGCCCCATGGTGGCGGTGGGTTATGGTATGGGCAGACATAAGCTACAGACAATGAACACAATTGCATTTTATCAGCAGCAATTTGAATGCACAAAAATACAGTGACAAGATCCTGAGGTCCATTGTGAGGTCAATTTTTATTAAAGGTATCTGTGACCAACATGCATATCTGTATCCCCAGTCATACAGATATCCATAGATTAGGGCCTAACTTATTTAAAATGACTGATTTCCTCCATATGAACTGTAACTCAGTAAAATCAGTGAAGTTGTTGCATGTAGTGTTTGATCTTTTTGTTCAGTATATACACTGCTCAAAAAAATAAAGGGAACACTTAAACAACACAATGTAACTCCAAGTCAATCACACTTCTGTGAAATCAAACTGTCCACTTAGGAAGCAACACTGATTGACAATAAATTTCACATGCTGTTGTGCAAATGGAATAGACAACAGGTGGAAATTATAGGCATTTAGCAAGACACCCCCAATAAAGGAGTGGTTCTGCAGGTGGGGACTACAGACCACTTCTCAGTTCCTATACTTCCTGGCTGATGTTTTGGTCACTTTTGAATGCTGGCGGTGCTTTCACTCTAGTGGTAGCATGAGACGGAGTCTATACAACCCACACAAGTGGCTCAGGTAGTGCAGCTCATCCAGGATGGCACATCAATGCGAGATGTGGCAAGAAGGTTTGCTGTGTCTGTCAGAGTAGTGTCCAGAGCATGGAGGTGCTACCAGGAGACAGGCCAGTACATCAGGAGACGTGGAGGAGACCGTAGGAGGGCAACAACCCAGCAGCAGGACCACTACCTCTGCCTTTGTGCAAGTAGGAGCAGGAGGAGCACTGCCAGAGCCCTGCAAAATTACCTCCAGCAGGCCACAAATGTGCATGTGTCTGCTCGAACGGTCAGAAACAGACTCCATGAGGGTGGTATGAGGGCCCGACGTCCACAGGTGGGGGTTGTGCTTACAGCCCAACACCGTGCAGGACATTTGGCATTTGCCAGAGAACACCAAGATTGGCAAATTCACACTGAGCACATGTGACAGTCTGGAGACGCCGTAGAGAACGTTCTGCTGCCTGCAACATCCTCCAGCATGACCGGTTTGGCGGTGGGTCAGTCATGGTGTGTGGTGGCATTTCTTTGGGGGGCCGCACAGCCCTCCATGTGCTCGCCAGAGGTAGCCTGACTGCCATTAGGTACTGAGATGAGATCCTCAGACCCCTTGTGAGACCATATGCTGGTGTGGTTGGCCCTGGGTTCCTCCTAATGCAAGACAATGCTAGACCTCATGTGGCTGGAGTGTGTCAGCTGTTTATGCAAGAGGAAGGCATTGATGCTGTGGACTGGCCCGCCCGTTCCCCAGACCTGAATCCACTTGAGCACATCTGGGACATCATGTCTCGCTCCATCCACCAACGCCACGTTGCACCACAGACTGTCCAGGAGTTGGCGGATGCTTTAGTCCAGGTCTGGGAGGAGATCCCTCGGGTGACCATCCGCCACCTCATCAGGAGCATGCCCAGGCGTTGTAGGGAGGTCATACAGGCACGTGGAGGCCACACACACTACTGAGCCTCATTTTGACTTGTTTTAAGCACATTACATCAAAGTTGGATCAGCCTGTAGTGTGGTTTTCCACTTTTTGAGTGTGACTCCAAATCCAGACCTCCATGGGTTGATACATTTGATTTCCATTAATATTTTTTGTGGGATTTTGTTGTCAGCACATTCAACTATGTAAATAAAAAAGTATTTAATAAGAATATTTCATTCATTCAGATCTAGGATGTGTTATTTTAGTGTTCCCTTTATTTTTTTGAGCAATGTATTATAAAAAAATACAAAATTGGAGTGGAGGTTGTCATTTAGAAGTGGCGGCCCACCGCTTCTAAATTAATATAGAGGAAACACTGGGGTTCTAGAGTAGGATGGGTAATTGATAGGGGAACAGTGTTCAACCTACCTTTCTACTTGGCGATACTTCCATAATTATCGATTTGATAGGCACCGGTGTCTTATAAACACCTTTTTCCAGTTTCAGGTGGAACCCCGATAACGAGGAAATATTCAGAAAGATATTGAATCCACTTTTTTTGCCAATTGAAAAATGACTCTTACATGTGTGTAAATATTTGTTTGGGTCGCGCTGTGTGACGCGCTGTCATCTAACTCACTTGACCTCTAGCACCAGCTTTAGCTATGCTGCTGGAGATTTGCTATTGCTCGGATGTCTAGTTGTCAATGTAAATGCCGTGTATCCAAGGCTAGGGTCACTTCTGGTTTAGTCCTGTATCGGCCCATCACTCTCGAAAGCAGAATTCTTTTTACTTTCATAGTCGTTATCATGCCATGTGTATTTAGGTTATCATTAATTACTTCCACAGACTGATTTGATATGGGATAAGTTAATTAGGCAGTTGTTGTAAGCCATTGAATAATGTCGCCTACTGGCCTTAAAAGTCCAAATGCCCACTGCTGCACTATGCTGGAATGCTTGCTAACGTCAGACATACCATGGTATGCCTTACCTTTTTTGCTTTTTTCGAAGTGCAAAACTTTTTCAGCCACAGCCGTGCTATTTTCGATCCTGCCTCTGCACTTTCCTCGGTCGCTAGGCAACTGTTGATTTGCCTCTGTGTCATCTCTTTCAGGTTTTTGAGGGTAACCGGTATTTAGATGCGTCATACAGGCTGTTTTATAATGTAAACTCCCCAACCGTCCTTGTTATTTGTGTACACTCATTCTGAACAGGTCTTTAAACATGTAGGCCTAACCTAACTATTTGGACTTTTATCCAACACGTATACTAGATGTATCAGATGAATATAGGACATACTGAGATAACCTCAGGAGTTCTTGTTTAGGCCTTGGTGTGCCGATGGTGAAATAACTCATTCACCCCTGGCCAATTATGCAGTTGTTTAGCTCTTGCATAACTGGTGTCCTTGACACCGGATAGCATCGCACTCACTCACTCTCCTGGCTTTGCACATTGACCCTGCAGTGCATAGAGTGCTGCTGGACATGATGCCACAAGTTAAACGCTGGTCTGTTGACCTACGCAGACGCCAAGTGAGCCTCAAGTGAGCTGCAAGACTAAAGCAACATTTGGCACTGCTGCCACACTGATCAAGGCCTAGGCTATGCATCCGCTTAAGCTACATCATTTGTCATTGGCCAAATATAAGGCTGTGTTGTCTTCTCTAGAATCTTACTTTCACCCTTCTGTTTCCCATGACCATGTTGTCTTCTTCCAACTGGATGCTATGCTGGCAATTAGCCTAGATCACATGTTTTGGATGTCTTCAGTGCCCTTAGCACTAGAATCAAATGTTGCCTACTTAGTTCATTACAAAACACCAGATGATCTTTCAGTGTTGGGCCATGACCATATCTCTCCAAGCGTCTCAGTTTACAGGGCTTCCCTCTCCTTCCTCACCTTTGACATTCTGTGTCGTGAACTTGTGACGTTGGTTTTATCGAAGTGATACTTAACTCCTCTCTACCCCCCCGCCCCCCTTCTCTCTCAGTTTGAGAATGATGAAGACGACTCCTGTGAGCCCTCCACCAGCGCCCAGCAGCCGTGCACCTCGGCCCAGGCCAACTCGTCCTCCCAGGCCTGCCCTGTCCCAGTAGCCCTGGGGGGAGATGCAGAGGCCCCACCTCCCCCGTATGCCAGCATCGCCATGGGAGCCACCGCTGTCATGCCTGGTACAGAACCAAAGACTCCATATACTGTCTGTTTGGCTCTTTTTCTGTGTCTCACTTTGTCTTTCTGCCCCTTTCTCCATCTCATTCTCTTGTAGCGTCTGTAGCTCTCATGTAGTTCTTTCAAACACGTTGGAACCAACCAGTTGCCCTAAGTATAGGCCGATAATTCACACTCCTGGAAATAAGCCGATGTGATTTCCTTATTTGATTGAATTGATTCCGAACTCCATCTTCACCTTGTGAACAGTGTTCATTTGATTTGTTGTGGTCTAATTGGCCATGTCTCTTTCCTGTGGTCCCCCAGTAGAGAGCAGTTGTTACCCAAGGGATTTCCCCGTGCCGCCTCCCTACAGCGTGGCCACCTCTCTTCCCACCTACGACGAGGCAGAGAAAGCCAAAGCTGCAGCCATGGTACTCTCTGCTGTGGAGGTGATACCAGGGGTAGGACACACACACAGACACGTGTTTGAGTATGGGATGTTTACCCATGAAACCAGGATTATTCTGCTGGAATGCTGTAAGAAAAACCTCAATGCTGCTATTAACTACCCAGTGTAACAACATATTTCAGGATCAAAACAACTGTGATAGCTATATTGTCCAAGTCATAGCTACAACAGTATTTACAGTATGTTAGCTCTATTTTATGTAGGTCTAGTAAAAATGCCCAATGAGCTTTATTTCTGCTTTCTCAACAACTCTAAAAGAGAAGGAAATGTCGACACACAGTACTATACCGCCCATCTCCTTATTCATTGGGATGACTGAGCTATTGCAACGTTTCTGCAGAAGAGATGGATGAGTTGTTTTCCTGTCCCATTTCTCTTAAACAGGAGGATGACTTCCCTCCAAGGGATGACTTCAGCGATGTCGACCAGCTGAGGGTGGGGAACGACGGCATTTTCATGCTGGCCTTTTTCAGTAAGTGGATCTGTTGTTTTTGCACGAAACCCCCCGATTCTTCAGTGAGTTGACAAGCCCAAATAGCCTCTTTCACTGAGCGGACTGGCCCAGTTCAGTCTGATTAGGGAAACATAACAAAAGTTTGCTTGGATGAAAATGTGAGTAAGCAATTGAAGGTGTTTTCTATGGATTCACCACAAGGTGGCAACAGTCACTAATTGAAGACAACATGATCCAATAGAAATGGAGGTGGGTAAGTCAGCTTAGCGATTCTCTGGCCTCAGAATGTGTCTTTAAGTATGTATTTTACTGAAAAGTCAACAGAAATGTTAGTCAACCTTGAGAGTGGTGTCTATTTGTCTGCTTGTAACTGCACGCTTTATTTTTCTTTCTTTTTCTTTTACCCCTTTTTCTCCCCAATTCCGTGGTATCCAATTGTTTAGTAGCTACTATCTTGTCTCATCGCTACAACTCCCGTACGGGCTCGGGAGAGACGAAGGTTGAAAGTCATGCGTCCTCCGATACACAACCCAACCAAGCCGCACTGCTTCTTAACACAGCGCGCATCCAACCCGGAAGCCAGCCGCACCAATGTGTCGGAGGAAACACCTGGCAACCTTGGTTAGTGTGCACTGCGCCCGGCACGCCACAAGAGTCGCTGGTGCGCGATGAGACAAGGATATCCCTTCCGGCCAAGCCCTCCCTAACCCGGATGACGCTAGGCCAATTGTGCGTCGCCCCACGGACCTCCCGGTCGCGGCCGGTTACGACAGCCTGGGCGCGAACCCAGGGTCTCTGGTGGCACAGCTGGCGCTGCAGTACAGCGCCCTTAACCACTGCGCCACCCGGAAGGCCCCTTAACTGCATGCTTTCTTCCGTCTCCAAACAGTGGCCTTCCTGTTCAATTGGATTGGGTTTTGCCTGTCATTCTGCCTGACCAACACCATCGCCGGCCGATACGGGGCCATCTGCGGCTTTGGCCTCTCTCTCATCAAGTGGATTCTCATCGTCAGAGTAAGTGCAGTATTGGGTTAAAGGGGCCTAATCAATGTATCTAAAACAATGTACAGAGTTGATTTCAATATGGGACAGGACATACAGTCCACCACTTTAAAAGCAGCCCATACAAAGTGTCTACTTCAAACATCAATGTTACAAATGGTTTACTTTAAATTAACAAGCTGGCTAGCAGTATCCTGCTTAATCCAGACAATTCTGTGCACGTAATTGCGGCAGGTAGCCTAGCGGTAAAGAGCGTTGGGCCAGTAACCAAAATGTCGCTGGTTCAAATCCCCAAGCCGACTAGGAGAAACATCTGCCAGTGTGCCTTTTGAGCAAGGCATGTAACCCTAATTGCTCAGGATAAGAGCATCTGCTAAATTACTAAAATGTAAAACAAAATTTTAAAAAAATAAAATAAATTAAATGCTTCACTTAGCTAGCATGTTAATGACTTGAATGTTACAAAATAAATGTCAAGTATGTTCAGTATATCACTGCATATCCCAGGCATGGCTTGTGCAGTAGGAAGCAGATGCTTGCTACGGCTTGTTAGCCCTAGATGTGAGGAGGACGCCCTTAAGAGCAGGAACCCAGTGTGATCTCTGTGCTCTGGGCATCAATCAAAGCCCTGTACAATTTCCACATGTAGAAGCAACACACTGGTGGGCATAGAGTTATTAACCCCGGGCTTTCATCATTGATCTGGTGCACACAGCTACTCCCACTAGATGTTGTGCAATACTAGGCTATACAGGAGTTTAGGCCTTTATCTGAGCAGTGCCAAATTGAAGGCCTTGTTTTCTGGGACTGGGCTTATTTTTTTTGTCCAGGAAACCGGCCCATAGTCTCAATTAGGACACCCAACATTCGAGGAATTGAGGCTTGAGGAGGCCTAATCCTAGCGCATGTACATTTCTGCCATGGTGATTCTGATAATCTGCATGTGTTTATAGTAACTGATTGTCATTCAAAAGTACTGTCAATTGTACTTTCCCACAGTTCTCGGACTACTTTACTGGATACTTCAATGGGCAGTACTGGCTCTGGTGGATTTTCCTAGTCCTCGGTAAGTTTACTGATCTGCATCGCAAGTGCTGCATTCTTCAACTAGCCAAATGCTGAGGAATTAAGCTGTACTAATATATCCACCTAGAATGATGTACACCAATGCCATCTGTTGGCTGAAATGATGTACTACTAATCTTCCCACAGTAAAGTGAATTCCTTGACCTTGGATGAATAGTGGTGTTTTTTACTAATGATTTCGAATCCCTTCCTCAGGTCTCCTGCTTTTCTTCAGAGGGTTCGTGAACTACCTGAAAGTGCGCAACATGTCTGAAAGCATGGCTGCCTCGCACAGAACACGCTTCTTCTTCCTGTACTGAGGTAAAACATATATATTTTTAATTGAACCTTTATTTAACTAGGCAAGGCAGTTAAGAACAAATTCTTATTTACAATGACGGCCTACCCCGGACAAACCCGGACGACACTGGGCCAATTGTGCGCTGCCCTATGGGACTCCCAATCACGGCCGGATGTGAACCAGGTACTGCATTGACGCCTTTTGCGCTGAGATGCAGTGTCTTAGATCACTGCTCCACTCGGGAGCCCAACTACTAATGAAGACCTTAGTACACAGTCACCGCATACTAACATGTATAGTAGATATTATCCTTGAGACTTGACATTCATATAAAGACATGCATATAAATGAAGTTATTGTTTATGAAATAATACTATATCTTGTTATTCCAATTTGTCTTTCTGTAAATGGCATGTTGTAATATCTGCTACCCGTAGTCTGCGAATTCTACAACAGTTGCGCTTTCAGAATTATTTTCCCACTTCCTTTGCTCCAGGTTGTCGCTCCAAACATTCCTCCTTAATGTGAAATTCCCTGAGGATTTGCGAGCCTTTTCACGAATGACCAGGACAAAAAAAAACACAGTGAAAAGACGTGAGGAAGAAAAGAACCAGTGCGTCATTACAGCTGCGAAAGTCTGGCGTCTTTCATTAAAAGCAAAAACAGCTGACTCGTCTCTTTTTCAGAAAGTCCATACAATACAGATTAACCCAGCTAAATATACCCTGTGTGTTTCTGATATTTCCACCGGCTTTGTTTGGCTCTGTCGATTTCAATTGCCTTCCTGATCTAACCCCTGTAATGGTCCCATCCTGCTTAATATCCCAAGTCTTGTACAGTGAATACACCTTAACAGGGGGGGTAGTATAGTTCAGTGTAGTAGCTGGGTCTACCTGTTGTGGATGTTTGTGGAAAAGCACACACAAGAAGATGGAAGAAAACAGTATGCAGCCAAGAGGTCTTATGTATCCTTACCTGAACTGGATATCTGCTCCTAATGAGGAGGATGATGATGAAACTGTTAGTCTAGAGCTCTATCGGGAGTGTCAATATTACAATTTGAATTGTATCCCTTAATTTTAATCCCCATATTTAATTGTCTTTGGTATAAAAATGTTATTTGATGAAACTCATGACTTTTTTATTGTGAAATGATTGAACTGTATCACAGCTTATGCCAATTTATATGTGCAACCTCTTTCTCCATCAGTTGTGAATTGCTTACTTGTCATAGTGCGTATACTGATCTCTTTGTCAGTCCAATTTTGAACTGGAAATGGTGTTTATCCCCAAAAAGGATATCTGCCTTTTGCACTTTTTTTTTTTCAAAAAATTAAATTTTCATTAAGTTGATTATTGCAATTAGCCTGAACTGTGACATTTTAAAGTATTGTCGCCTTTCTTTAATGCTTGTATCATTTTGTTTCTGTTACACAGAAGCCTCATCAGCAATATCGAAAAATGTAACTTAAATGCACGATTATTCTGGCCAAGTTGGTTATAATAGTATTCAGCTAAAGCAACGTTATTAATATTCTGTTTGTATGTTTGTAAAACAGCCAAACAATTTTTGTCAGAAATGATGGTACTCAGTGCTTGTTAACCCTTTAACCCTTTAACCTGAAGTCTTGCAAAATGCCAATAAAGTTCCAAATGCACCCTGTGACTGCCTCATGTTAGAATTAATTTGATGTTGAATAGGCCTATCGTGTGCTATTGTGAGCCCTGGAGGATGTTGAATAGCCTCTCTTATTTAGAGCTGTGTCTGAAAACGCTACTAGCCGTTAAATCCTTGCTTCTGTCCTTGTTTCCTCAATTGCTCTCAAAGCGCATTGGAGGACAGGATTACAAGGTCCCTCCCTCAAACCTCTTCCTCCATTGGTCTTTGAGAGGAATTGAGAAAAGGCCCATGACTGACTCTCTCTAAACCCTCAGAGGTTATAGTTTGGTTATTGGTTTCGTTAGATGGCGTACATTTACCTCTCTGGCATTTGTCCAACCAAATATGTTTTATCGAAATGACAAAGTATAAACCTCTTCCTGAAAAGCTCATTGTTTGCCATACAGAGGCCTGCTTTTACTGAATGCATGTGGGTTTTATTTGTTCTTTCTTTGGCTGTCCCCAATCCAGCCTCTTTATAAACTGTTAATGAGTGACCCATTTACAGAACTCCCTTCCGGTTGGCAAATGTTCTCTATTATAAGGCACTTTTTTTTTTTTCCCTTTTTATCAGGCCGGGATAGCTTAGGCCCTACTTCTCACAACCTCAATACTCATCCACCTCCTCCCTCCCTCCATCCACCCTTTAACTAGAGCAATTTGGAAGAGAGGCCAGGGCACAAAGTAAACTCTGTCACACGCACAGGCCCAGAGGGAACAGTGCTGACAATTGCTGTCGGCAGCATATCTGAGGTCTCGTTAGCCTATAGCTCCTTACGGCCAAACTAAGCATGCGCCTGCCCTGCTGCTACAGGTTTCCCGCTTCCCGGCCCGTTGTGGACGCTACCGGGGCTTTAAGTCAACACTCCCCTCACTCTCTGAAGGGTGATCAAGCTGAGCTCTTAGAATCAGTTGACTCAAAGATGACAACTCCCTCCAGGGGACAGGAGAGAGCGAGAGGGGAACTGAGTTGAAACTAAATAGTAGACAGTAATAGGGTTGCTATGTGTGCTTCCTGATGGCTTTGGAAGTCGGTGTAAATAATCGCGTGTGGTGTGGATGCATAATGTGTACTAGTGAGTTTCATACATTCTATGTTGCTGATTTCTATGTTTGTGCCTGCATACATGAGGATTTGTGTGTGTGCGTCTGTGAATGTGTCTCTGTGATGTATTAGCACACTCGCAATAAGCATGTTGCCAAGAAACGGCGGGATATGTAATCTCAGCAGCACAAGGCTGCTACAGCTTTCAAGTGGGCACAAAACATTGTGGAGGGAAGAGTGGCTTGGCTCACCTGTTGGTTTGGCAGATACACTCTTGTCTCTTTACATCAGAGTGAAGTAACCACAAATAGAGCTTTGGGCTCTCTGCTGTGTGTGGAGGGTTCTGGAAGGATTTCCTAAATGCATGCCTGCCTGTCTTCAGTCAAAGCGGGCTATGGTTCTTTGTTATCGTCATACAGGCATGCTAGAATTCTCATGCATACTGACAACTTCAAATTGGGTTGTTGCATTTCACTGTGTACACATTTAGCTAATTAGTACAAGATCAGGAAATATTCCTTCTCACTGAATGAACTGACGTCAAGTGATGCTCATAAAGAATTGCAGTTTTTGTGGCCGTTACCAAGCACATTTCCAACTGCAATCAAATCCAAAGGACTTACGTATTGTATGTCTGTGTGCGTTCGTGCGTATGCATAGCAATCCAGGCAGGTCTAAATCTACATAGGAACCCTTGGTCATTTCACACATCTGTGGGCTTTGGAAAACCCACCACAGCCTGACCCTATGGTCATCTCTATACCTAAAGAGGAATTCTACACCTGGCTGCAGAAACCAGTTCAAAGCCAGCCTTTCTGACACTGCATGCCAAACTATCAATACCCCTGAGGTGTCATGGTACAGTTTTAGGTGCAGGGTTAGTCAGAACGGGCCTAAATATTCAACAACTTCTATTTGGATGAGAAGAATTTCAGGGGACTGGAAGATGTGGGATGATGAGTTAAGGATAAGCACATTATGACTGAGTTTTGTATAAGAGTTAGAGGGCTGATTTCAAAACGCAATTCCCATAACAGCTGATCCAGGGTTGTTTAAGTTGCTAACCTCGTGTTTACGGGTTTCACTGAGATATTGGAGGGCTGATGCTAGACCAGTCGTTAATGGCAGATTATAACCATAACCAATATAAAGACTTATCGAGGGGAAGCCAGGCCTCAGATATGTTGTGGGGACTGGTGGTGTGGCATTGGAGCTGGCAGGGAGGCTCAGATCTGTTGTGGGGACTGGTGGTGTGGCATTGGAGCTGGCAGAGAGTTTCTTGCGCTCACTTCCCAAGCGCTCTCCACTTTGACAAGGTTAATCTGCTCTGACGATGAGCAGTTGTGCTCGGCTCCTCTTAGATTCCTCCCTGATTCCTTCCCATAGCCGTAACATGAACTCCTCTAGGGAACCTGGAGAAGAAAGTAGAGGAGTGTGAGTGTTTCACGTTACTTCCTTGTGATGTGATCAAGGGATGCATCCTGTCAATGAGTTTTGGTGAAGTGTGTGTGTGTGTGTAGGTTTGCATCAAGGGAAAGGAATATGGAACAAATAAATACCTTCTATGTGAGAGCCAACATGGACTTAGATTTGTCTTGAAATGGGATTTTTTTTTATCTGCATCAAATCATTTTTTCAAAATAATTGTCAATGGAGTCAAATCAATGAATTTAAGAGGAACATAGTCTACAGTATAATTCTGAACTAAAACATCTAATCATGAAAAATACAACAGGTTTCTTGCGTAGTAAAACGTACAATACATGTTAAACAGATATGTGTCACTTCTAGTCCCACATAAAAGTTGTTCTGGCAGAGCTCCATCAGGACAGGTTCTTCATGAAGTGAATCAAACCAGCTGTTGCTCAGCCGTCGCCGTGGCAACTGCCACACAATATTTGTATTAGGATGTGCGAGAGACATACGATACAGACAGTTCTGCTCGCGCCGGCCCTAGAGTACACAGCGTTATGCACAGCTGTTACGCACAAGAAAAACAGTGCCAGTTTTCTGCGCTGTCGATGACGAGCTTGTTTCAGTCTGTTGCATTGGGTCGTCTTGAGAATGGGTTCACGAAACAACCAAAGAGATGTTTCCAATTCCGGAATCCCAATATAACTGTTCCCTTTCTCTTGTTTGTGTTCCACATCATTTACCTCCTGTCTGTTGAGCCATCCATCCAGCAGCAGAGCGAGATATCAGCTCAACGTCTGCAAATATTGACATTCTTTGGAGGGTGCCACCTGGCCAACCTGTTGAGTAGTATTGCCCCACTTCCAGACCAGACCCCTTTTAGCCACACCCCAAATGGCAAGGCTTCCTACTGTAGAGTTTGATGTATTGTAGGCACAGAGAGAGAATATCATTCCTTTCAAACACATTTTTACAAACAGATGTTGACCTAACGTGCATTCGATACCTCATTAAAGAGTGCCTTGATTGGATAAGTAAACACCTATAAATTGTTCTATTTTAGATTACCACCATCATCCCCTTTGTTTTCTCCAAGTCCTATAGACTACCCTTTCAAAGAGCACGTTGCATAGTCATAGAGCTATACAAGTTTGACCCATTTGAGAGCTCTGGCACATTGTCTGCATTTAATAATATTTCCTATTTGGCAATATAGTGATGTTTCATCTTCGCCTGCCTATCTTGGCATATTTCTCTTGAAGCACACCGTCCAAGACAATTTGTCCTCTGCATAATACATTTTATTTTGCACTTAGCTAATACAGTGGAAGACTTCTACTATTTTTATGGTTTCCCATATTTCACAGATACACAGGAAAGCCATTTACGGTGCTGCTTGTGTTGACTCAACACAACTTACAACTGAGTGCTAAACCTGCCTTTTAAAAGAAATCTTGTTTAAAAAAAAAAACCTCTCTAAATTGATGGTAGGTGGGTTACAGGCTGAGGGATATAATGTTCCTTTCACTGAGGTTGAAATGGAACACAGTTTTTGCAGTTAGTCGTTTTTGCTTTAGTAACTGATTGAGGATCCGTTCTTCTTAACTCCTACTGCAACCTAATCTTAACCAACAACTCTTAATGAAAGCAAAGTTGGCCTTGCACCAGGGCATCGCTATTTTGTAATCCTCCATTGGGATTAAACAGTACCATGCTCAAATTCAGCAAAATATAATGTACTGAAACTAAAGTTGTCAATATATATGAAAAAGAGGTGATGCTTGGAGTTTGCTGCCGTGTTTTAAATGGCACTGGCCAATCATCTACCATGGTGCGGCCACTTTGGCCCCAATGTTCCGTCTGGGCCACACAGTGGACTGTAGTGTTAGCCTGGCATGAAAGGCCTCAATCACCGCCTTTCACCCACAGCCTGGGGCCAGAGAGAGGGAGTGGGGAAGAGTGAGACTGAGGGAGGAGAGAAGAAGAGAGAGAAAGTGGGAGAGGGGAGAGCAAGTGAAACCTGCTTTAACTCTTTCGTGTTTAGCGAGAAACCCCTCCATGTTTTCTCAGCAAACACATTCTCCCCCATGTTCTCTCCATGTCCGAACAACGGCAGCCTTTGATTTGCATCACTTAAGGGCCCTATTAATATTTTGACAAGTTTTCTCAGAGATTAATTGAGGTAATGCCTGGGGCCAGCGATTATGTGTGGCCAAAAGCTCCATAAACCAACTTAAGCTTCATTTCCACCCCTCATTTTCCACTTATCAAACTGTTGAAGGGAAGCATGGCATGTCACCGTGATGCATAGGTGCCGTCTGTTTTTAGGCTAAATCCCAATACCTCCCCTTAGTCCTCCCCCTTGTTTTTGAGCGTCCCTGGGTGGGTGAGTGTCCCTCAAATGGAGCAACTAGTGGTAGGGAGAGCTGCATAATCCTAGAGAATGGGACATCACTACATTGCTCGCGCACAGCAGAATCCACCAAAGGATAGCCTACCACGCAATTCTTCCACCAGCACAATTACATTTACATTTACATTTAAGTCATTTAGCAGACGCTCTTATCCAGAGCGACTTACAAATTGGTGCGTTCACCTTAAGACATCCAGTGGAACAGCTACTTTACAATAGTGCATCTAAATCTTTTAAGGGGGGGGGGGATGAGAAGGATTACTTTATCCTATCATAGGTATTCAATACAATACCTGTACTGGCGCCAGAAAATGCTTTCCTTATATTTCTCACGCAACAAATGAAAGGACAGAAAATAAACAATGTTCTGTAATGCATCCATCATCTGGCTGAGGTTCAACGTGGGATAGTACTGAAGCAGGACTTTCATTCCACAATAGCAGTTTGACATGTAACAGCAGTTTGACATAGGGCGGCGCACAATTGGCCCAGCATCACCCGGGTTTGGCCAGGGTAGGCCGTCATTGTAAATAAGAATTTGTTCTTAACTGACTTGCCTAGTTAAATAAAGGTTCAATTTAAACATTTAAAAAATATATATAGTTAGCTGGCAGCTTGTTAAATAGCCATTTTTATGTGCATAATTGTTTGTCTCTCCATAAACTAAAATATTCCTCTTAACTGTATTTTTTTTGCATGACTAATTATGAAGCTATAATTACTTAGATTTGCTTCCATCCTAGTATTTTTGTCAGCCATCTTTTCTGAAGCAAAGCTCCAGCCTTGGGTCACAGAGCTTCATGGGAGTTTTGGGAACCGCTCCATAGGAAGTCTGCATTTCGATTAACTTTGTTTGAAGGGTCAACAAGAGGTCTGTAAAGGCACTACGCCTCACTCAAAGTTGAATTGGTATACCACTTCAACTCGATGGGGCTCCCGGGATTGCGCAAAATGGAGGGGTAGGCCTAAGGGTTAGCGCTAAGGGAGGGTATTGGGACTGAGCCTTAGATAAACCGAACGGCAGTCATCCGAAATTGTAATGTCCTTCATGACCTGAACCATTCAGAATGTCAGAATGTTTGCAATAACCCTATATATTGATGACCTGAACTCCTGGCCCCAGCCTCATAGCAGACAGACATCATGCATTACTGCGTCATATACACCCCCGTGGAAGAGTATGGCTCCTGTCCTCCCAGCAGATGTTGGTTAATTGGCAAGCCAGCAGGCGCACAATGCAGTGAGTGTCCCCACTGCACAGGGTATTGGAGATAAGAACCACCTGCTTGTCTCACTCCACTAAGGTTCAGCCGCACTAGGATGGTGTCCAGACCACAGGCAGCTTTAGGAAAGACACATTTTTTGTTTGTTTCAAAATATTTCAATCGCATCAAATGCTTTTTTTAACCACAGACACATTTTACAATCAAAACTACATTAAACTGGCCTTTCACTCATTCCCCCTAGGATGAAAATTAGATGCAGAAAGACTAATTAAACTCCATCATATTCATGCATAAAATACCTAATAATGAAGAGGAAGCATTGTAATTTAGAATTTTGTGGTTGAGGTGGAAAAAATAACAGACTTTCAGGATGTTTGTAGAGAGGGGCACTCAACATGTTATATTACAACACAGAGCGTTTTCTTTAAATTAAGCTTCTCTAATATTAAGTGTGGTGTACCACAGGGCAGCTCTCTTGGCCCTCTTTTCTATTTTTGCCAATGACCTGCCACTGGCTTTAAACAAAGCCTATGTATGCTGATGCTTCAAACTTATATGTGCCAGCAACCACAGCTAGTGAAATCACAACAACACTAAACAGAGAGTTGCAGTCAGTTTTAGAATGGGTGGCTAGTAATAAACCAATCCTGGACGTCTCTAAAACTAAGAGCATTGTATTTGGTACAAATCATTCCTTAAGTTTAGACCTCAGCTGAATATGATAATGAATAATGTGGCTGTTGAGCAAATTTATTGAGACTCAATTACTTGGTGTTACCTTGAATTGTAAACTGTCATGGTCAAAATATATTGATGCAGTGGTTGTGAAGATGGGGAGAGGTCTGTTGTCTGTGATAAAAAGATGCTCTGATTTTTTGGGGCTCTAGTTTTATCTTATCTTGATTATTATCCAGTCATATGGTCAGGTGCTGAAAAGAAGGACCTAGAAAAACTGCAGCTGGCCCAGAACAGAGCGGCACGCCTTGCTCTTTACTGTAATCAGAGGGCTAATATCAATACTATGCTGAGTAATCTCTCTTGGCTAAAAGTAGAGGAGAAACTGACTGCATCACTTATTGTTTTTATAAAAACAATTTGTTGAAAATTGCAAATTGTTTTCAAAGTCAACTTACATACAGTACTGACACACACACTTATGCCACCAGGGGTCTTCTCACAGTCACCAAATCCAGAACAAATTCAAGAAAACATAGTGTTATATAGAGAGCCATGATTGCATTGAACTCCCCTCCATCAAAGATTGCTCAAGTGAACAGCAAACTTGGTTTAAATAAACAGATAATGCAAAACCTCACGCACATCGCCTCTCCCGTATTTGACCTAGATATTGTGTATGCACTGATATACACACTTACTCATTCCAGGGTTTTTCTTTATTTTTACAAATTTCTACATTGTAGAATAATAGTGAAGACATCAAAACTATGAAATAACACATATGGAATCATGTAGTAACCAAAAAAGGATTCTTCAAAGTATCCACCCTTTGCCTTGATGACCACTTTGCACACTCTTGGCATTCTCTCAACCAGCTTCACCTGGAATGCTTATCCAACAGTCTTGAAGGAGTTCCCACATATGCTGAGCACCTCTTGGGTGCTTTTTCTTCACTCTGCAGTCCAACACATTCCAAACCATCTCCATTGGGTTGAGGTTGGGTAATTGTGGAGGCCGGGTCATCTGATGCAGCACTCCATCACTCTTCTTCTTGGTCAAATAGCCCTTACACAGGCTGGAGGTGTGTTGGGTCATTGTCCTGTTGAAAAACGAATGATAGTCCTACTAAATGCAAACAAGATGGGATGCTGTGGTAGCCATGCTAGTTAAGTGTGCCTTGAATTTTAAATAAACCACCGACAGTGTCACCAGCAAAGCACCCCCACACCATCACACCTCCTCCAGAGATCATCCGGTCACTTCTGCTTCTCACAAAGACACAGCGGTTGGAAGCAAAAATGTCACATTTGGACTCATCAGACCAAAAGACAGATTTGCAGCATTCGCGTGAAACTGAAAGCGCGAACCACTGTTTTTAATCAGGGCAAGGTGACTGGTAACATGACCGAATACAAACAGTGCAGCTACTCCCTCCGCAAGGCTATCAAACAAGCTAAGCGTCAGTACAGAGACAAAGTAGAATCTCAATTCAACGGCTCAGACACGAGTTATGTGGCAAGGTCTACATTCAATCACGGACTACAAGAAGAAAACCAGCCCAGTCACGGACCAGGATGTCTTGCTCCCAGGCAGACTAATAAATAGCTAAGGTAACTGAGCTAAACGACTACCGCCCCGTAGCACTCACTTCCGTCATCATGAAGTGCTTTGAGAGACTAGTCAAGGACCATATCACCTCCATCCTACCTGACACCCTAGACCCACTCCAATTTGCTTACCGCCCAAATAGGTCCACGGACGATGCAATCTCAACCACACTGCACACTGCCCTAACCCATCTGGACAAGAGGAATACCTATGTGAGAATGCTGTTCATCGACTACAGCTCGGCATTCAACACCATAGTACCCTCCAAGCTCGTCATCAAACTCGAGACCCTGGGTCTCGACCCCGCCCTGTGCAACTGGGTACTGGACTTCCTGACGGGCCGCCCCCAGGTGGTGAGGGTAGGCAACAACATCTCCACCCCGCTGATCCTCAACACTGGGACCCCACAAGGGTGCGTTCTGAGCCCTCTCCTGTACTCCCTGTTCACCCACGACTGCGTGGCCACGCACGCCTCCAACTCAATCATCAAGTTTGCGGACGACACAACAGTGGTAGGCTTGATTACCAACAACGACGAGACGGCCTACAGGGAGGAGGTGAGGGCCCTCGGAGTGTGGTGTCAGGAAAATAACCTCACACTCAACGTCAACAAAACTAAGGAGATGATTGTGGACTTCAGGAAACAGCAGAGGAACACCCCCTATCCACATCGATGGAACAGTAGTGGAGAGGGTAGCAAGTTTTAAGTTCCTCGGCATACACATCACAGACAAACTGAATTGGTCCACTCACACAGACAGCATCGTGAAGAAGGCGCAGCAGCGCCTCTTCAACCTCAGGAGGCTGAAGAAATTCGGCTTGTCACCAAAAGCACTCACAAACTTCTACAGATGCACAATCGAGAGCATCCTGGCGGGCTGCATCACCGCCTGGTACGGCAACTGCTCCGCCCACAACCGTAAGGCTCTCCAGAGGGTAGTGAGGTCTGCACAACGCATCACCGGGGGCAAACTACCTGCCCTCCAGGACACCTACACCACCCGATGTTACAGGAAGGCCATAAAGATCATCAAGGACAACAACCACCCGAGCCACTGCCTGTTCACCCCGCTATCATCCAGAAGGCGAGGTCAGTACAGGTGCATCAAAGCTGGGACCGAGAGACTGAAAAACAGCTTCTATCTCAAGGCCATCAGACTGTTAAACAGCCACCACTAACATTGAGTGGCTGCTGCCAACACACTGACACTGACACTGACTCAACTCTAGCCACTTTAATAATGGGAATTGATGGGAAATTATGTAAAATATATCACTAGCCACTTTAAACAATGCTACCTAATATAATGTTACATACCCTACATTATTCATCTCATATGCATACGTATATACTGTACTCTATATCATCTACTGCATCCTTATGTAATACATGTATCACTAGCCACTTTAACTATGCCACTTTGTTTACATACTCATCTCATATGTATATACTGTGCTCGATACCATCTACTGTATCTTGCCTATGCTGCTCTGTACCATCACTCATTCATATATCTTTATGTACATATTCTTTATCCCCTTACACTGTGTATAAGACTGTAGTTTTGGAATTGTTAGTTAGATTACTTGTTGGTTATTACTGCATTGTCGGGAACTAGAAGCACAAGCATTTCGCTACACTCGCATTAACATCTGCTAACCATGTGTATGTGACAAATAAAATTTGATTTGATTTCCACGATCTAATGTCCATTGCTCGTGTTTCTTGGCCCAAGCAAGTCTCTTTTTCTTATTGGTGCCCTTTAGTGGTGCTTTCATTGCAGCAATTCGACCATGAAGGCCTGATTCTCCTCTGAACAGTTGATGTTGAGATGTGTCTGTTACTTGAACTCTGTGAAGCATTTATTTGGGCTGCAATTTCTGAGGCTGGTAACTCAAACTTATCCTCTGCAGGTGTAACTCTGGGTCTTCCTTACCTGTGACGGTCCTCATGATAGCCAGTTTCATCATAGCGCTTGATGGTTTTTGTGACTGCATTTTCCGGATTGACTGGCCTTCATGTCTTAAATTAGTGATGGACTGTCATTTCTCTTTGCTTATTTGAGCTGTTCTTTCCATAATATGGACTTGGTCTTTTACCAAATAGGGCTATCTTCTGTATACCACCCCTACCTGGTCACTACACAACTGATTGGTTCAAACGCATTAAGAAGGAAATAAATTCCACATTCCAGGTGACTACCTCATGAAGCTGGTTGAGAGAATGCCAAAAGTGTGCAAAGCTGTCATCAAGGCAAAGGGTGGCTACTTTGAAGAATCTCAATTTTGATTTGTTTAACACTTTTTTGGTTACTACATGATTACATATGGGCTCCTGAGTGGCACATCGGTTTAAGGCACTGCATCTGTACAAGAGGCGTCACTATAGTCCCTGGTTCAAATCCAGGCTGTGTCACATCCGGCCTTGATTAGGAGTTCCATAGGGTATGCGCACAATTGGCTCAACATCGTCTGGGTTTGGCCGGGGTAGGCCGTCATTGTAAATAAGAATTTGTTTTTAACTGACTTACCTAGTTAAATAAAGGTTAAATGTAAAAAAAAATAAAACGTTTTTAAAAAGATATGTTATTTCATAGTTTGGATGTCTTCAATTAGTAAAAATAAGGAAAAACCCTGGAATGAGTAAGTGTCCAAACATTTGACTGGTACTGTATATCCGTGCATACACAATATCTAGGTCAAATACGGGAGAGGCGATGTGCGGTGAACTTTTGTCAGGTACTGTAAATAAATCTATTCAGTTTTGTTCTTTAGCTGTTCTTGTCTGTTAATGTTCTGTTTTAGTTCATGTTTTTGTGGACCCCTGCTATGGCAACAGCTACTGGGGATCCTAATTAAATACCAAATACCCCATAAGTTATATACTTGACAGAAATCAGCTGAATCTGTATCAGTTCAATCCATCATGAATTCTGAAAAGTATTCTCACCAGGCTCCAAAAGGCCTTCTCGCGTCCTGCACCACTAGCACTCCATTATCTAATACTGACCCCTCTTTACCCCATCCTCCCTTATCCTCCACTCGTCCATCCCCGCCCCATCCCTCCATTTCTCCTCATCTACTGTGTCTCATCATGAGGGCCTGTGAATAGCAGGGTAGATGTCAGAGCTCTGCTGACACTTAAACAGCCCAGTCTGAGATCTGGCATTATGGCTGCATCTGGCAGCAAAGCTGCAGGATTGCATCAGGAAATCACACATGCACACACATATGCATACACACATATTCAACCCCTTTGCTATGGCAAGCCTACATAAGTTCAGGAAAAATGTGCTTAAGTCACAAGTTACATGGACTCACTTTGTGTGCAATAATAGTCATTCAAAAATAATGCTAAACACTATCTCATCTCTGTAACCCACACATACAATTATCTGTAAGGTCCCTCAGTTTTGAGCAGTGAATTTCAAACACAGATTCAACCACAAAGACCAGGGAGGTTTTCCAATGGCTCGTAAAAGAAGTGCACCTATTGGTAGATGGGAGAAAGAAAAAAACTTACGTTGAATATCCCCTTGACCATGGTGAAGTTATTAATTACACTTTGGATGGTGTATCGACACACTCAGTCACTACAAAGATACAGGTGTCCTTCCTAACTTAGAGGAAGCGCTCAGGATTTCACCATGAGGCCAATGGTGACTTTAAAACAGTTACAGAGTTGAATGGCTGTGATAGGAGCAAACTGAGCATGGATCAACAACATTGTAGTTACTCCACAATGCTAAACTAAATGACAGAGTGAAAAGAAGGAATCCTGTACAGACTGAAAATACTCCAAAACATGCATCCTTTTTGCAACAAGGCACTAAAGTAATACTGAAACAAATGTTGCAAAGCACTTAACTTTTTGACCTGAATACAAAGTGTTATGTTTGGGGCAAATCCAATACAACATTTTACTGAGTACCACTCTCCATATTTTCAAGGATAATGGTGGCTGCATCATGTTATGAGTATGCTTGTAATCGTTAAGGACTGGGGAGCTTTTCAGGATAAAAAAATGAATGGAATGGAGCTAAGCACAGGCAAAATTCTACAGGAAAATGTGGTTCAGTCTACTTTTCTCCAGACACTGGGAGATGAATTCACCTATCAGCAGGACATTAACCTAAAACACATCTACACTGGAGTTGTTTACCAAGAAGACTATAAATGTTCCTGAGTGGCTGACTGACAGTTTGGACTTAAATCTACTTGAAAATCTATGGCAACACCTGAAAATGGTTGTCTAGCAATGATCAGCAACCAATTTGACAGAGCTTGAATAATTTTGAAAAGAAATGTGCAAATATTGTACAATCCAGCTGTGGAAAGCTCCTAGAGATTTATCCAGAAAGAATCACAGCTGTAATTGCTGACAAAGGTGATTCTAACATGTATTGACTCAGGGGTGTGAATATGTATGTGAATTCGATTTTTATGTATTGCATTTTCAATACATTTGCAAAAATGTTTTCACTTTGTCATTATGGGGTAATGTGTGTGTATAAGGGTGAGAAAAAAAAGTTTTCAATTTTGAATTCTAGCTGCAACACAACAAAATGTGGAATAAGTCAAGGGAATGAATACTTTCTGAATGCAATATTTATCCAACCCAGTGTGAAAGAGACCCATTTAACCTTTTACATGTTTATGCAACTGAAAACAGAACAACAATGGTGTGGGGCCATGTTGTCAGGCTCACAATAGACCAAGGTGGCAGGGACAATAAACAGGAACTAGAGACTGACAGGATCTCCTGGTTGGCCCTTCACTGAACATTTGACCTCTTGTGACCTCTTGTGTTCCTGGGTACATGATAAGAACAGGTAAAAGAATAGCAGAATCTATTTTACCATAACTACAAAAGCATTTATTTTACTATACATTCTGAATAGTTTTAAGAAAGGTGTTCAACATCAGGTTCCTATCTGTCATTTCAACACCAAAACACATTACAACACACAAGAATTGGGAAGTTTGACAACTATTTCTGATAATATATCCATTTCATACATCCCAAGGGATATGCAAACAAGGAGAAATACTCCTGAGTGGAACTGAGGATAAATCATAGGCCCGTAATCTGGGTTTTCAACAAGTCAAATCTACACTGAGAATCCTGGAAAAATGGCCACTTGTGCCAGGAAACAAATGGGCAAGTATTGAAAGGGGTTGACCCTTCAAAACATCTTCACGCAACACAGGCATGAAAAGTGATGTAAAATACAACTTGGCACCCCCGACAATAGTTTTGAGAGTGTTGCCAACAAAACCAAGTGCCATGTTTGATAAGAAACATGGCACTTTTGTGTACTCTGAGAAAAAATAAGTACAATATTTGCTTCATTCTCAACATTCCTTTCATCAAACGATCTGCTTATGACCATTATACATAGATCTATACAGTATAGTATATATAGTAACCAATCACAATGTCACACATAAGAAATGCAAGAAGAGAGCCCTATGCTTCTCTCAAGTGTGCTTCAAAAAAGAAACTCAGCCTACATTTTCCTCCAAATAATAACATTTTACACTTGTTTCAGTCCAGTTTTTGCTGCTATTTTGATAGCACTCAAAGCCAAACAGCGTCCCCCATGTGTATTGGCAGATCAACCAGAGAATATCTGGTTTGATTTACACTATCAGAAATACAGTTTCACAGTGCTGACATGTGGATTGAGTCTAACTGGATCAGGGACGTATTGTTCTCCGAGCCATGGCAGGGGCTCCATCCAGACTTGTGTTCAAATACTATTTGAAATAATTGCATTTACTTTATCTGTGCTTGATTGAGCTTGCCTGGCTTAATGGACCAATAGAGTAGTCCCATAGCTGTATACCTAAGCCCAGCTTTCCCTCCAGGCAGGCAAGAGCAAACTTTCAAAAGATTTCAAATAGTATTTGAACCCAGGTCTGCTCCATTGTAATTAGAACCACGCTACAGGAACTGAACGAGTCAGCCCAGAGCAGAGCAGGAGATAAGCTTGTTGCGTGCTAGTCTCCTCAGAATCACAGGGGTGATGTCACTGTGCCTGGAGAAGGGTCGGAGGTTACTTTCATAACTTTATAACATGTTTGTGGTTGGACTTGGACAGGCATGCTACATGCTCCCCATCCTATTTCAGAATGTCATACCATTGATCAGAAGTGGGCTACATTGGCTACTCATTAACACATGGCTAGTTCAGGGGTATAATAACTGACTATACATTTGCCTTAGGAACTGACAGCCATTGATTCAGATGAAATCTATAACAATGAAATCATTGGGAGTGATAAAGAGTGATAAAATCGCTGGAAAATTGAATTTGCTTTATGCAAACACCAGGCATACAAATATATTATTGGGTTAGTGGTGATGATGACATTCATGCAAAACGTTAGAACAAGGTTAGTATTGAGACATTAGCTGTTATTAATTATTATGCTACTTTCCTTTTAGACCTCAAAACCCAAATCTAATATACCAACACGCATGCCTGCTCGCACATACACACTCATACACACTCACACAGATAGAGAGAGATGCCAGCATGGGACACAAAGCCTGGATTGTTCTGACTGTCTGTCCGTGTTAACAATGTGCCATTCTGTACCTCAGCAGAACATAATGTATTCCAACTCCATGCCCTGACCTGCAATCCCCCTTCTCCTCTTCTCCCCATCCTCTTCTCTGCCACATCCAACTCTTCTATATCTTTATCTATCATCCTCCTCTAATATCCTTCCTTCATCCCTTTTCCCCATCCAACTTAACTCTTTCCACTTTTCCCCTTCTTTTTGCTGCCTTCCATCCTCTCCTCTCTCCATCCCCCCATCCTCCCTCCCTGTGCCTCTTCCGACTCATCCATGCTTAATTTCCCCCCTGTCCTCCGTGTCCCAAACAGGGCCCCTGGCCCCGGGCCCTTGTTAGGATCCCCTCTGCTCGGACAGAGTTTGGCTGGGTTTCTCTTCCTGCTCCTTGCATCCTAAAGAGAGAGAGAGAGAGAGGTGGGGGGACCATGAAATGGGGAAGGGGTCATGGTTGGGGGTTTGGGGGGAGAGAAGGGATGGGGAGTTGCAGAAAAAGAACAGAGGCTGCTTTGTCGATAGCAACGGCAAACGTTCTGGAAGCACTTTCAATCATTTGCTCTCTCCTCCATACCCCAAACTGTAGTGCATTAATGCGATCAGCATCAAGCCTATTCGACGACAGTTTTTATTTTGCCCATACCCTTAAGTGAATAGAAAGTTAACTAATATTCCAGGCATGTATGTGTATCGCCCCCCTACTTTGCACCCTTTCCAAGAAACACGGCAAGGAATCTGAGGAGTGGGACCAGAAAGCTTAGCTTGGCACCAGTGGAGATGATTCTTAATAAGTGACTTCCTATTCTGGGAGCAGAGGCTTCGAGTTGCCAAAGGTCAATCTGATAGTGCTTCACAGTGTAACATTATCTGATGAACTATAGAATAAGCTTTGACAACATCATCCATAAATGGTTACAGAGGTTGTTTGAGGGTAGCTTCAGGTACTGTAGTTTGTTGATAGCGTAGACTAGGGTTTACTAACAGGTGGTCCCGCAGCACAAAATCGTCCCGGCAAGGTTTTTGTTTTGTAAAGAATACCATAAAACAATAATTGTGTAAAATCACAAGGAATTCAGCAAAAAACATTTAGGAAATCTGTTCCCAAGTATTCCCACGAATAAAAAATAGAGACATGATCGTGTCTCAATATAATGAAGGTATGAAATTATTGTTCTTTAAAAAAAAATACAATCTCTTTTTGGGATTAGTTGTGGCAATTTTCATTGTTACCATTCGCTCATAATAGCTAAGCTAGGTGCATACATAATGCTCCTAGCCCTATATAAAAATGTCCATTGTATTTTTCTCTTGCTCATAATTGGCTTGGAAGTAATTATCAGTTAGCAGTTGTCATGGGCCAAAAGATACCATGGAACGTCTTCAATGCCCACTTGAGCCAACTTAAGTGAAGATCTAACTGGGATTGTATTGAGCACATGGCGGCCCAATGCACTGGCCTCTAATGTCAGTCTCTGTATTGTAACTGTCACCCCAACCCCCACCGTGACTAGCACCGCCCAACACCAGCCCATCGGACCAACACTTGGCAGGCATACAGCTTGGCAGCACCCAGGCTTCTCTCTCTCTCTCTCTCTCTCTCTCTCTCTCTCTCTCTCTCTCTATATATATATATATATAGCACATTGACAATCCATGTCATTGTTAGTATAGTCTTACTGTCTGGGTTGTTCTAGAATCTGGTATGTCCCCATTTTGAGTCTGCCATTTTGGAACATGAGAGAATGCGTGGTGGGACAGTAAGAAAAACACAAGGTGTTCGTTTTGGACCTACACTATGTTTTTGTTCCTCCGGCTTGGGACTATATGGCCAATGGTTACTCAACAATCTGTTGGTTCTTGTCTAGGCTACACAGTGGGGTTCAGGACTTTAAGTACCACATTCACTACAATTCTATGGGGTCTACAGCTCCACCAGCTAATGTATTTGGAAAAATATAGTTGTGCAACCAATCTAGTAGTCTATATCAACTTGAACTTGGACGTGTGACATGGGAAATAAAACATGGCTTCCTGGGGCCCCTTTCTGTATTACAATGAGACGTTCACCTGAAGTTTTGTACAGAGCAGACACCTATAATGACTTTCCGTGAAAACATCACTGGCCTCAACAGGAAAGGGAAGTGTTAAAACCGCAGGGAGTGGGACCTAGGTTTCCACACGAGTGTAAATGGCGTCAGTAGATAATTGGTTACAGTTTTCATATGACTGCAAGGGTTCCCTGATTAAAACTGGAACAGGCTAGAATCGATGAGACCTGGTAGTAAGATGGTACCATTTGTGATTGAACTTAAGTTGATTTCGGTAATGTGTATTTTTAAATGAATGTTTTGTTACAAATGCCATCAAAGTAAGCTTTGTTTGTGTCCTACCATGTCAATCTGTTATAAACTACAATTTGCAATGGTAGACAGAAGTGTTCACTGGAAACTATTTCCCCAAAACATGAGACTACCCAATATGGCCTAAAACACACCTGAAATGGCATAATCACCTTCCCCGAGAACAGGTCCTCATTCTTTGTCTCTCCACCCAAGTAGCTGAAGAAATGTTTATCCTATAAGAAGTAATTAAGCACAAGAGTACCTGTGAGATTTTTCCCCCTCCCTCCTTCCCTCCCTCTCTTTCCTCCCTCCTCTCTCTGTAATTTTCTCTTAAGCCCCTATTCATCGTGGCTCTGCCTGGATGTCACAGCCAAGGCCCGGGCTACTGATTCACTCAGGCCGACGAGGGCCGCCCTCCAAAACCAGCAGGGCTGCGGCTCGGAGGGCGCGAGACATTATTTATGAGGCCCTTTTTCCCTTTTCCTCCCCGTCTACCGAATCACATGTCGGCGGGCAGAGAGGATCAGGGCTTCTGGTGGGGGTGGTGGGGAGGTTTCTAAGGAACCCTTTCTTCTGGGTCACAGAGCCCAGGTGACCACAGGAAGTTGTTGAGAGGTTTTCCAGCCTAGGCGCACAGGGCCGTCTCACCACAGGAACTTCCTCCTTGGGCTTACTTACGGGTCCATTTCAACAGCAGCAGTAGCTCTAGGCCTCCTGTATGTTATGTATAACTTCTAGTGAGAGAAGAATACGTGTCAGCATGGATTAGGTGGAGAGAAAATCGAGGTGAAAAATACATTCTGTAAGTGGATATGTAAGTCGGTGAAGCTATTGAAGAAGCTATTGAAGAAGCTATTGAAGAAGCTATTGAAGCTATTGAATTTCATGGATGATGTACCGTATGATTGCAGTGTATGTTCTGAAGGATTAGATACGTCTGTGATTAAATATTCTACTATCCTGAGATGTTGTAATTCCCTTTTACATACAAAACATTATTGTGACATTAGTCCAGCTTTATAAAGGTTTTAAGTATATGTAACAGTATAACTTTAGACCGTTTCCTCGCCCATACCCGGGCGCGAACCAGGGACCCTCTGCACACATCAACAACAGTCACCCTCGAAGCATCGTTACCCATCGCTCCACAAAAGCCGCGGCCCTTGCAGAGCAAGGGGAACTACTACTTCAAGGTCTCAGAGCAAGTGGCGTCACCGATTGAAACGCTATTTAGCGCGAACACCGCTAACTAGCTAGCCATTTCACATCCGTTACATATACAACATCTATACAAGATGTCTCCCAGTATGTGAGTCCAATCTATAGGCAATCTATGTGCAATCAAGGAGACAGGCCTGCCTGCCTATTTTGAATGGTATCTTAATTTGGTTGCAAATGGGAATACTTACACATAATCAACCCTAGTGTTGGACTGTGTGTTCTGTATTAATCAAGCAGAAATTCCAAGCTGAAGGAATTCAGTTTGGCTTGGCTCCACTCCAGCAGCGCCATTCCTTGGCCCTCTCATTGGAATTGCATTTTAAGTGTGCGGCTTATTCGGCATAGATCGGTACAGTGCACACCCCATTAATATAATGATAATGTTACATTTCAAGATTGGTGTTTCTCCGCATGGCTATATTTTTTTTTTGGGGGGGGGGGGGGGGGGTTGAACAGCAACAATCCACCTCTCCGATAGCCTTTCCTCACATTAAGCTCTTTGTTCAAGTGAAATATTGCACCTGTGTTTGTTCCACAGACTCTACCTTTGGCAGAAAGTGGGCTTCCTTTCTCCCTGCTCTCTTGTCACTGCTTATTTTGAGTTGGGAGGAATCCCAGGCACGCTGACAATCTCTCTTTGCCATTGACAAATGTCTTTCTTCAGGGCCGTGCGTGAGCAAACCTCACCTTGGCTGCTGTCAGCGGGTTGTCGGAGCGTTGCACCTGAGCCACGGAAACCTGACACCATGCCTTGCAGCACCTCATAGTTGGGTGACGGCCTCAAGATATCAATTTCCGCCCGTCAGGAGAGACTCGTGGTCCAGGTGGCTGTTCTAACATGGCTGAAACTATCGGGCTATCAGGAAGGCATCAGGGAAAACAGTGAGAGAGGACATGTATGGTTATTTACCACCATGATCATTTATGGATACATGACTTAATGCTTCAGATACTGACATTGATTCACCACATGCAAGGAAATAATAGGCATTCTGTCTAAGTTAAGTGGAGTTTTCTACCAATTCTTCAAATGATCAATATTAAGTGTATCAATAGCCAATTCTTATAAACATCAATATTTGTTTGATCAAATTGTATTTCATTTTTTTCCATTGCAGCAGCAAATTTGCTGACAAACATCATGAATAAGCCAGAGCCTGCTATCTAAGAGCAAGATGTTTCTAATGAGATCGAATTGCACATGGTTTCATCACATCTGTTCACACATCAGGTTTCTCCCTTGGTTAGCTACGGGCGTCCATCTGAGGAGAATGTGCTGCACAGCTGTTTCAGTTTTATGTCTCACCAAGCACGTCACACCAACACAAAACACCATATTACTGAGAGGGGATGAGGGGAAAGAATACAATTTATTCAAGGAAATGAACCCCTGCAACAACAACAAACTACGTGAACTTCCCCAAGTCACGTTCTATGCTAACACTGAATATAGGTACTATTAAAACTCATCTGCCCATCGACTCTAGTCGGCCACATTGATGCCCTAAAATGGACGCTGTACACATGGCCAGTTTGTCAAGCTAAAACATATCACAAACTGCCACAGAGAAGAACACATAGCAACGTAAGTGGACTTCTTTTATGCCCTGGCTAACCAGCAGCACTAAAATTAATCAAAATATGAAAGTTTTCATGTGCTCCAGAGATATTGGGACCAGCCTGAATTCAACTCCATACGGACCAGCTTGAGGGCAGACCTCCGCGGTGACTGGGGTAATCGCAAGAGACAGCCACAAATCCTTTCGGAAATTGCTGGTTTGATAAAATAATATGACGGGGAAACTACTCAAGATGTCACCGTCTTTTGGTGTGCTTGTGTGGGTTCTTGTCCATTTGCATCATGGGTCTAGCTGGTAAACAGACACAGCATGGGACTGTATCTTGGACATTGTGTGGATTTGGTGGTACATTTTATAGCATAATGTACTGGAGGTAGTTCAGTGAAGAGTTGCATTAGCTACCTGAGCTAATCCCAAGGTTTCGGGCCTAGAGGGCTAAAAGATCAGACACATAGGATGTGCTCTTCTGGGCATGTAGAAGGCCCACGTGTGAATCCCGTCAGTTGCAAGAACATTATGGATTTTCAGAAGTCTTTGCAGAACGGGGTAGTCAGTGTTTCTGACAGCGGTGCGAGTATCAATGAGACATTTGTATGAATGATCGGGAGATGCACCTTTCTGTTTCCTCCTGTGCCAACTTCACCTCGTTCTTAGGCTTATTGTTCTTATTAGTTAGAATCAAATGCTATTTCATTCAAGATCTATAGAAATAAGCACTACTAGCAATCCATGTCTCTCCACTATCTCCACAAAATATATGTTGCCACCTTTCTGGGTGGTTGCTGCTTAGGCTACATCATGGAAAGGGCTTGTGCCAGTTACATCACTGGGTGTTTGGCTTGCAAATTCCCTCATGTATCTCACTGCTGGATTTTGAATATGTAAGCCGGGTCTGAAAGGATCCATTGAAGCGTGAGGTTTATGACACCATTGAGGTGAATGATCCCCCCCCCCCTTTTCTTTTGACGAGGAAACACAAGCCCAAATCAATAGCATGATCACGAACACCCAAAATTACTTTTCATAACCGTAACACTTTTTGCATATATTTTAATTAGCTGCCGTACATCTGGCTGTTTGTTCCCCTTGGAAACAAGAACAAAAACACAGTGATAAGAAAAAGTTCCGCAACACATTTCGCGGCCAGGTCCCACAAGTTTAGTTCCTGTGACAAGATATGCTGATAGAGAGCTAATACAATGATAGTACTGCACCTTTCTGAATTCCAATTGCTTTCATGTTTTGATCCCGTGCAAATGTTGCTGTGCACAAAAGTCTGCATCAAGACCATTAGCAAATGTCACGTTTATTCAGTACATTCGGAAAGTAATCAGACCCCTTGACTTTTTCGCATTTTGTTACGTTACAGCCGTAGTCTAAAATGAATTAAATAAATGTTTTTCCTCTTCAATCTACACACAATACCCCATAATGACAAAGCAAAAAACAGGTTTGTATAAATTTTGGCACATTATTACAAATAACAAACAGAAATAACTTATTTACATATATTTACATATGACCTTTTGCTATGATTCTCAAAATTGAGCTCAGGTGCGTCCTGTTTCCATTGATCATCCTTGAGATGTTTCTACAACTTGACTGGATACTGTGATACATGCAATTGATCAGAGATTATTTGGAAAGGCACACACCTGTCTATATAAGGTCCCACAGTTGACAGTGCATGTCAGAGCAAAAACCAAGCCATTAGGTGGAAGGAACTGTCCGTAGAGCCCCGAGAAAGTATTGTGTCGAGGCACAAATCTGGGGATGGGTATCAAACAATGTCCGCCGTTTTGAAGGTCCTCAAGAACACAGTGGCCTCCATCATTCTTGAATGGAAGAAGTTTGGAACCACCACGATGGGAGAACCTTCCAGAAGGACAACCATCGCTGCAGCACCAATCAGGCCTTTATGGTAGAGTGGCCAGACTGAAGCCACTCCTCAGTAAAAGGCTCATGACAGCCCTCTTGGAGTTTGCCAAAAGACACTTAAAGGCACTCTCACACCATAAAAAACAAGATTCTCTGGTCTGATGAAAACAAGATTGAACTCTTTGGCGTGAATGCCAAGCGTCATGTCTGGAGGAAACCTGGGACCTCAGACTTAGGTGAAGGTTCACCTTCCAACAGGACAACGACCCTAAGCACACAGCCAAGAAAACGCAGGAGTGGCTTCGGCATAAGTCTCTGAATGTCCTTGAGTGACCCAGCCAGGGAGACCTGAAATTAACTGTGCAGCGTCACTCCCCATACAACCTGACAGAGCTTGAGAGGATCTGCAGAGAAGATTGGGAGAAACTCCCCAAATACAGGTCTGCCAAGCTTGTAGCGTCATACCCAAGAAGACTCAAGGCTATAATCACTGCCAAAGGAGCTTCAACAAAGTAAATACTTATGTAAATTAATACTTATTTAAATGTGATATTTACGTGTTTAATTTTTAATAAATCTGAAAAAATGTCTGAAAACCTGTATTGCTTTGTCATTATGGGGTATTGTGTGTATATTGATGAGTGGAAAAATCCATTTTAGAATAAGGCTGTAATGTAACAAAATGTGGAAAAAGTCAAGGGGTCTGAATACTTTCCGAATGCACTGTACTTCTTGGATGGATCTTCCAAGTCCAACCATTGTTTGTGAGCACAAGTATTGTAGTAGGGAAGATCTATGCTTTGTAATTCGAGTGGGCTTTTATGTGTGTTTTAAAGGGAAGTCGCAGCAGGGTTCAATGCAATATCCCTCCCTTGAGATGAAGGGGTTTGGTTAACTTTTGAGGACCAAGTTGGCGCCTAGCCTCATGGGTGGAAGGCAGTAAAATTCACCAAGTGTTTGATATGCAGCTGTTCTTTTTTTTTATAACAGCCTCAAATCAAAATGGTTTGGTTGGCCACGACATTTCACACTTACTAAAATGCCTTGTCATTGACATCATTTTAATTCACGTTCGTAGAATGTTCCAGCTAGACACGGACGGTGTGTCTTGTCTGGGTACGGAGATCTAACACAACACACACCAACCTAACCCAACCCACACCAATCCCAGTCTGGCATTTCAGCCCCTAACCACAGTAGGTCCTAAATGTATTTATATACAATTCATATTCTCCCCTAACAAGGACGGGAGGATCATTGTTGCTTTCACGATGACAATTGCCCCTAAAGCTGTAAAGCACATCCAGCGCCTCGGTGTCGCTATCAAACGTGCACTGGCTAATGATTTGCCAGCACAGCGCCTCGCTTCCTGCCGTGGATTTATGTTAAATGACTGTTATTAGTCTTGCCTCTCCAGCCGCCCATTGTCTGTGAACTGGGACAGAGAGGGGTTGAAAGGCTACAGTCAGCCTTTTATTACACAACGTGTCAATCAGGACGGCGGGCCTGCAAGCTTTATATAATCTCTCCCCCTGAGCCTGTGCTTTTGAACACACACACATACGTACACAACTGTAAATGATTGACTCCCCCCTCCTCTTTTTCACCTAGTGCTCTCACAGATTTTGCTGATCATAGACTCAGCCACACGGAACATGAACGAAATACACCACACGTTAGCTGTGTTCTTTTTGATTGTGACGCTGAAGTGATTGTGTTGTGGCGGTTGACTGATCGTCCATCTGTTACATCAGAGTGCGTGCTTCATGTGTTGTGTGTATTTGGAGAGTGGGCAGGATGAAGGATGAAGGTTGAAGGGGATGACTTGTGACTTGTGACATGCTGTTTGTCTTAGTGTCAGTGTCCTGGAAGGTATATTTAGAGTTTAGTAATTAGTGCACATTTGACAACATTCTGATAATCCATCCACCTGACAGGTGTGGCATTTCAAGAAGTTAATTAAACAGTCAGAGGAAGGCCCCAAAAAATTGTCAAAGACTCCAGTCACCCAAATCATAGACTGTTATCTCTGCTACTGTACAGCAAGCTGGTACCGGAGCGCCAAGTCTAGGTCCAAAAGGTTCCTTAACACCTTCTACCCCAAGCTATAAGACTGCTGAACAATTAATCAAATCGCCACCTGGACCACTTACATTGCTTTTACACTGCTGCTACTCGCTGTTTATTATCTATGCATAGTCACCTCACCACTACCTACATGTACAAATTACCTCGACTAACCTGTGCCCCGCACATTGACTCCGTACTGGTACCCCCTGTATATAACCTCGTTATTGTTATGTCATTTTATTGTGTTACTTTCTATATTATTTTTTACTTTAGTTTATTTAGTAAATATTTTCTTAACTCTATTTCTTGAACTGCATTGTTGGTTAAGGGAATTGGTGGGCTCCCGAGTGGTGCATCAGTCTAAGGCAGTGCATCTCAGTGCTAGAGGCATCACTACAGACCCTGGTTTGATTCCGGGCTCTATCACAACCAGCCGTGCTTGGGAGTCCCATAGGGCGGCGTACAATTGGCCCAGCGTCGTTAGAGATTGGCTGGGGTAGGCCGTCATTGTAAAATAAGAATTTGTTCTTAACTGACTTGCCTAGTTAACTTCTTGGATATAGGGGGCGCTCTTTTAATTTATGGATAAAAAAACGTTCCCATTTTAAACAAGATATTGTGTCACGAAAAGATGCTTGACTATGCATATAATTGACAGCTTTGGAAAGACAACACTCTGACGTTTCCAAAACTGCAAAGATATTATCTGTGAGTGCCACAGAACTGATGCTACAGGTGAAACCAAGATGAAACTTCAAACAGGAAATGAGCAGAATTTTTGAGGCTCTGTTTTCCATTGTCTCCTTATATGGCTGTGAATGTGCCCTGAACGAGCCTACGCTTTCTGCCGTTTGCCCAAGGTGTCTGCAGCATTGTGACGTATTTGTAGGCATATCATTGGAAGATTGGCCATAAGAGACTACATTTACCAGGTGTCCGCCCGGTGTCCTTTGTCGAAATTGGTGCGTAATCTCCAAGCTGCACGCATTCATCCATGTGATTCAGGGGAGAGAGGAGACTTCCACGAACGATATATCATCGAAGAGATATGTGAAAAACACCTTGAGGATTGATTCTAAACAACGTTTACCATGTTTCAGTCGATATTATGGAGTTAATTTGGAAAAAAGTTTGGCGTTTTGATGACTGAATTTTCAGGGTTTTTTGGTAGCCAAACGTGAGCGATTTCTCCTACACAAATAATATTTTTGGACAAACTGAACATTTGCTATCTAACTGAGAGTCTCCTCATTGAAAACATCCGAAGTTCTTCAAAGGTAAATTATTTTATTTGAATGCTTTTCTTGTTTTTGTGAAAATGTTGCCCGCTCAATGCTAACGCTAAATGCTACACTAGCTATCAATACTATTACACAAATGCTTGTTTTGCTATGGTTGAAAAGCATATTTTGAAAATCTGAGATGACAGTGTTGTTAACAAAAGGCTAAGCTTGAGAGCTAGCATATTTATTTCATTTCATTTGCGATTTTCATGAATAGTTAACGTTGTGTTATGCTAATGAGCTGCGGGGATAATTACACTCCTAGATACAGGTTTTTTTCGTAGCTAAACGTGATGAACAAAACGGAGCGATTTGTCCTAAACAAATAATATTTTTGGAAAAACTGAACATTTGCTATCTAACTGAGTGTCTCCTCATTGAAAACATCTGAAGTTCTTCAAAGGTAAATGATTTTATTTGAATGCTTTTCTTGTTTTTGTGAAAATGTTGCATGCTGAATGCTACGCTAAATGCTACGCTAGCTATCAATAATCTTACACAAATGCTTGTTTTTCTATGGTTGAAAAGCATATTTTGAAAATCTGAGATGACAGTGTTGTTAACAAAAGGCTAAGCTTGAGAGCTAGCATATTTATTTAATTTAATTTGCGATTTTCATGAATAGTTAACGTTGCGTTATGGTAATGAGCTTGAGGCTGTATTCACGATCCCGGATCCGGGATGGCTAGAATCAAGAGGTTAAATAAAGGTTAAATAAAATAATTTAACAATTAAATAAGGGCCTGTAAGTAATCATTTCACGGTAAGGTCTACCTACACCTGTTGTATTCGGCGCATGTGACAAATACCATTTGATTTGATCATTACACAGGTGCACTTTTGTCACACAACACAATGCCACAGATGTCTCAAGTTTTGGGGGAGCATGTAATTGGTATGCTGACTGCAGGAATGTCCACCGGAGCTGTTGTTAGATCATTTAATGTTTATCTCTCTACCACAAGCAATTTGGCAGTACGTCCAACCGCAGACCACCGTGTAACCACGCCAGACCAGGACCTCCACATCTGGCTTCTTCACTCGCGGCATCATCTGAGACCAGCCACACAGAGAGCTGATGAAACTGTGGGTTTGTACAAGCAAAACACTTCAGGGAAGCTCATCTGCATGCTCGTCGTCCTCCCCAGGGTCTTGACCTGACCCGACAGTGTTGTAACCAACTTCAGTGGGCAAATGCTCACCTTTAAATGCTCACCAGGCAGATGGCAGACAGTGTGTATGGCGTCGTGTGGGCGAGCGGTTTGCCCATGGTGGCTGTGGGGTTATGGTATGGGCATGCATAAACTACGGACAGCGAACACAATTACAATTTATCAATGGCAATTTGAATGCACAGTTCATCCGTGACGAGATCCTGAGGCCCATTGTCGTGCCATTCATCCGCCGCCATCACCTCATGTTTCAGCATGATAATGCACGGCCCTATGTTGCAAGCTGAAAATGTCCCAGTTCTTCCATGGCCTGCATACTCACCAGACATGTCACCCATCGAGCATGTTTAGGATGCTCTGGATTGACGTTTATGAAAGCGTGTTCGAGTTCCCACCAATATCCAGCAACTTCGCACAGCCGTTGTAGAGGAGTGAGACAACATTTCACAGGCCACAATCAACAGCCTGATCAACTCGATGCAAAGGAGATATGTCTCGCTGCATGAGACAAAATGTGGTCATACTAAATACTGACTGGGTTTCTAATCCACGGCCAATTTATTTTTTTGGAAGGTATGTGCAACCAACAGATGCATGTCTGTATTCCCAATCATGTGAAATCCATCGATTAGGGACTAATGAATGAATTTCAATTGACTGATTTCCTTATATGAACTGTAACTCGGTAACATTTTTTAAATTGTTGCCTGTTGCGTTTATATTTTTGTTCAGTATAGATCTATTGTGTGTCTAGTTCTTTAAATCACATTAAAATAAACATACAGACACATTAGCCCTCTGAAATCCTGCTCCAAACCATTGACTTGAGTTTCTTGGTTAGATAGTTACTTACAGACAGATTATTTAACTTATCATTCACTGTATCACAATTCCAGTGGGTCAGAAGTATACATACACTAAGTTGACTGTGCCTTTAAACAGCTTGGAAAATTCCAGAAAATGATGTCATGGCTTTAGAAGCTTCTGATAAGCTAAATCATTTGAGTCAATTGGAGGTGTACCCGTGGATGTATTTCAAGGCCTACCTTCAAACTCAGTGCCTCTTTGCTTGACATCATGGGAAAATCAAAAGAAATCAGCCAATAAAATGTACAAACACCTGAAGGTACCACGTCCATCTGTACAAACAATAGTAGGCCAGTATAAACACCAAGCGACCACTCAGCCGTCATACCGCTCAGGAGGGAGACCCGTTCTGTCTCCTAGAGATGAATGTACTTTGGTGCAAAAAGTGCAAATAAATCCCAGAGCAACAGCAAAGGACCTTGTGAAGATGCTGGAGGAAACAGGTACAAAAGTATCAATATCCACAGTAAAATGAGTCCTATATCAACATAACGTGAAAGGCCGCACAGCAAGGAAGAAGCACCTGCTCCAAAACCGCCATAAAAAAGCCGGACTATGGTTTGAAACTGCACATGGGGACAAAGATAGTACTTTTTGGAGAAATGTCCTCTGGTTCGATGAAACAAAAATAGAATTGTTTGGCCATAATGACCATTGTTACGTTTGGAAGAAAAAGGGGGATGCTTGCAAGCCGAAGAACACTATCCCAACCGTGAAGTACAGGGGTGGCAGCATCATGTTGTGGGGGTGCTTTGCTGCAGGAGGGACTGGTGCAATTCACAAAATAGATGGCCTCATGAGGATGGACAATTATGTGGATATATTGAGCAACATCTCAAGACATCAGTCAGGAAGTTAAAGCTTGGTCGCACATGGGTCTTCCAAATGTACATTGACCCCAAGCGTTCTACCAAAGTTCTGGCAAAATGGCTTAAGGACAACAAAGTCAAGGTATTGGAGTGGCCATCACAAAGCCCTGACCTCAATCCAATAGAAAAGGAGGCCTTCAAACCTGACTCTGTCAGGAGGAATGGGCCAAAATTCATCCAACTTATTGTGGGAAGCTTGTGGAAGGCTACCCCAAACGTTTGACCCAAGTTAAACAATTTAAAGGCAATGCTAACAAATACTAATTGAGTGTATGTAAACTTCTGACCCACTGAGAATGTGATGAAAGAAATCAAATCTGAAATAAATCATTCTCTCTACTATTACTATCTACATTTCACATTCTTAAAATAAAGTGGTGATCCTAACTGACCTAAAACAGGGAATTTTTACGATAATTAAATGTCAGGAATTGTGAAAAACTGAGTTTAAATGTATTTGGCTAAGCTTTATGTAAACTTCCATATACATATACATATACACACACACACACACTACATGACCAACAGTATAAGAACACCTGCTCGTCGAACATCTCATTGCAAAATCATGGGCATTAATGTGGAGTTGCATTGATGTGGAGTTGCCGTTTGCTGATGTAACAGCCTCCATTCTTCCTGATTAAATGTCAGGAATTGTGAAAAACTGAGTTTAAATGTATTTGGGTAAGGTTTATGTAAACTTCCGACTTCAACTGTATATATTGGTCAAAGGTGTAGTTTTGGAGGGCTTCTCGTTCCTATACCATTAGAATCCCAGTCAGTTCATATTGATCAAAGGTGTCGTTTTGGAGGGCTTCTCATTCCTATACCATTAGAATCCCAGTCAGTCCCCAGACATACATCCCCCTCCCACCCCACACACATGCACGCACACACACACATACACACACCACAGATTCACACAGTCTCCATCTGTCTGTCTGTGTCACGAGGTTGGTCCCTCTCCTTGTACGGGTGGTGTTTGGCGGTCGACGTCACCGATCTTCTAGCCATCACTGATCCATTTTTCATTTTCCATTGGTTTTTGTCTTGTCTTCCTTCACACCTGGTTCCAATCCCATCAATTACATGTTGTGTATTTAACCCTCTGTTTTCCCTCATGTCCTTGTCGGAGATTGTTTGTTTGTATGTTTGTGTATTATGTATTGGTGCGTAACGGGTTCTTGTACCCACTTGTATTTATGTTGTATTTTGGTTTTGGAGTTTTGTTAAGTTTATTAAACGACTCCATTTATACCAAGTTCGATTCTCCTGCGCCTGACTTCCCTGCCACCTACACACACGTTGTTACAGTCTGCTCCTGTTCCATACTCATTAGTACTCGCTCCGGCTAACGAGCACTTCCCTTCAGCTCTCTGTTAATCTATTAACCCAGGCAGGCAGGGCTCTGCCCCCCCTCCCTCTATCTCTCCCTTTTCTCCCTCTGCCCACCTCTCTCCCAGAATCATTCGCCTCAAGGCAGATTGTTCATTTGGAGGTGTAACCAAGACATAATGCGTGGTGACGCCGGTTACGTAAGTTTAAAGAGCCCCCTTCTTTGATTTCACAGCGCGGCTGCCCCTAAATTCCCCCTGAGCTGGTCGCAGTTCATTCTAATGGGGCTAACTGATACCCCATAGCTATATAACTGTGGTATAATTGTATGGGTTACACGCCATGATAACAATTAACAACAGTAGTGTGTAAAATGATGTTTTTGAAGGGAAATACTTTACATTTCAGACTGATAGTGAATTATATAAATGTGAAAACATATACAGTGTATATTTTTATTATACAGCCTGCAGCCTGCAGTGATTAGACATTTAAATACAAACATTGAAAGTTCATTCTAGATGTCCCACAAGCAGACACACATAATAGAAATGGAAACAGAAGTCAGGTAGGGACTAGAACCCGACACCCTGAGCCTCTGTCACCCACAAACATCTGCCTGCACTTCTGGAAATAAAGAACTCTGCTTCTGTGAAATCCACAAGTCGTGGTGTTGGCATTCTGATGCTCAGGTTTATACACCAGTTTGAGGTCTGAGGGCTGTATCCTGTCTAGGTCTCTGAGAGATTGTGAGCGCTCATTGTCACATATTGACACGCTTTCATCTATTCCAGGAAGGGCATGCGAACAACCGCAAGTCAGAGACACAAAGTAAAAGCACTTTTGATTTTGATGTTTGAATGATTTGAATAGTAGTTGGCCTGTACTGCTGAACATACTGTACATGCATTTCCTGCATTGCATCTCCTAAAGTGAATCATTTCAAAATGAGGTTATTATCTTGCACTGTAGTTCTTGGAGAAAGATGTATTCATTATAGTATTAGATATTTGCGTAATACTATAATCTGTGCCAATTAGCCAATATTATAGAGAGCTTTTGACATGTTCTACTTGCTTGTGTGAAAGGAAGAGAGAGTCTCTGCAATTATGGGATTTTTATCCCATCCTCACTCTGAAACCCTGTCTGTAGGGCCTTTGGGTAGAGCTGAAAGATCGTTCAGACAGGAACAGTGCATGGTAATAGCTTGAGATACGATTGAAAAGAGCTTGCTGGTGCCACGGGAAAGACTTACAGATGGGGCTAGTGAAGTGTTTCGCTAAATTTGCCGCATTCAACCACAGCTCCTCCCGCGACCACTCTGAAAATGTCTCATTCCCTCTCTCCCATTTAACATGGTTCATATTTAAGTTCTGGAATATAATCCTTTTCTCCCAGCTTCGAAATACAGGATGTTTATGTGAAGTGGACATTTGAAGTGAGGACTGGTAGAAAGTATATATGACTACAGACAGGGCTTAGATACCTACCCCTTCCCTAACTCCCACAGTACCCTGCCTATTTGGTGAGCTCTCTCGCTCTCCTTTGTGTGTGTGCGTGAGTGTGTGTCTCCCTACTCTCTCTGTCTCTCTCCTTACCCTCTCTCTCTCTGTGCTCTTTCCCCACATAGCTGTTTGATTGCTTAAGCCCAGTGGTCAGACAATGGGGGTATAAAGAATGTCTGCTTCCTTCCTTCCTTCCTGTTGAGTGTTCTGCCTTGGTGAGCAGATTCAATAGCACTCCGCTTCACAGCAACGCCGGAGCGCGGGGGCCTGGCTACAACCAACAAAGAGCCATTCTGGGGCCCACTCCAATCGCTGCCTCTGCCAAATCACTGGCTGCAATGAGGGACACGCACACGAACCCTCTCTCTCTATATCTCTCTCTCTCTCTTTCTTTGGATGAGTGAGCAACCGATCTGTGTTTTTCAGTGCATGTTAAGGAGGAAGTGGTGGGAGTGGAGGGCTATTGTGGTAAATGTAGGTTTCCTAGGGAAAATTGTAGTTTGTCAGGTTTTTATCATCAGAACATGACATCATGGCTATTCGGTTCAGAGGAGTGGTGATGACACACCACAAACAGTATATGAAGTATTCCTGAGATTCTAGGACCATGAAAAATTGGGGGATATAATTCCATCTTCTAATCATTGTTCATCGCTGAAAAAAAGTAGTCTGCTATATTTAATAGAGTCATGTAACAGTGAAAGGGAAACATCCAGGATGTTTGATCCTGTATTCAGGTTAACCCAACTCTTATTCATCTGACCCACTCATCATCCCCAATATGCAAGTTCCATATTCCACACCATCATGAACTCCTCATGCACCCAGAATGGCGCCTTTTCAAAAGGGTGTCAGTTTTCAACCTTCCCTCCCAGTACTGCTTTTGTAGCTGGTGAACCCATAACATGTTGACGACTGGTGTCCCTTGCCTGCAACCAGAAATGCTTGTGCGCGTTCAGAGACACACACACACGCGCGCGCGCACGCACGCACGCACGCACGCACGCACACACACACACACACACACACACACACACACACACACACACACACACACACACACACACACACACACACACACACACACACACACACACACACACACACACACACACACACACACACACACACACACACACTCTCTCTCTCTCTCTCTCTCTCTCAATGAAACCCCCAAAAATGTTGCTCTGAGAATACCAAGTAGGGGCAGGTAGTTGAGAGGGGCTTAGAGAGCCAAAATAGTAGAGGCCATAGAAAATAGGATGAATACATGAGGCTGAATGCAGGGTAAACTGTTAGCCCTTTGTCATTTAAAGTGATGTCTTTAACCCTTTGCGGGCCTTCCTCCCAACCACCCCCAACCGCCTTTTCCCTCTATTCTCTATCCAACCATTAAGACAATAGTGGCAAGGAAGCCTTGCCAAACGGTGACATTAAAAACCCCATGCACTCCGATGGGAGTTTCCCCCCGCCGCTGATTAAACGGGGGAAAGGGGATAATTATATGAAAGGGGGAGGTGAGACGAACTGTCATTCAAGCTCCGAGACGAATAACAAACAAGTGCGTGCAAGTCAGACTGGGCTTGTCAATCAACGTTCGCCATGCATACCGTGTTCCAAACATGTCCGCCTGTTCTTCAACCGGTGACAGGGCTTATGTTTTAAACAGCTAGCCTAGAGTAACACTCCATACCAGAGGAATTCCTGGCAAAACCATTGATAATACAACAGAGCAAATGTTATCTTGGTTCCTTTTCTTCTCTATGGGTAAAGCCATCTGCTGCTTGTTCACAAGGAACACGCACATTTAAGATATTCACGTTCTAAGACTTCTCGTCAGCATGAATGAACCCCTTGTTTTCTTATGACATCATAATTATCCTGACTAAATAACAGCCACAACATAGTATAAGCCTTATAATAAGATAAGGGCTTGTACCTGGTTATAACAAGTAATGAAGTGTTTTACCTGTCAGCTTTAGACTGAGGGAGCACTTCTGATACGATGTTACCATTGAGTGTGTATTTTACCTTTATTTAACTAGGGAAGTCAGTTAAGAACAAATTCTTATTTTCAGGAACAGTGGGTTAACTGCCTGTTCAGGGGCAGAACGACAGCTCGGGGATTTGAACTTGCAACCTTCCGGTTACTAGTCCAACGCTCTAACCACTAGGCTACCCTGCCTCGTGAATGAGAGGACAACCAAATAATGTGTTCCCACAGCTACAAACGATGGTCCTCCCAATGCAGAGCAACAGTTCACAGCCCCAGTTAAATGATCCAACGAAAGCCAGATGTTTCCCTTGGAGGTGAACTCGTTCAGTGTGGCTCTTTCCTTATTTCATAGCTCTAATCAGTTTGGGGAAATGATCCAGTCTAGTCTGGCTGTCCAAAATAGGAAATTGGAATCAAGAACAGTGTAGGGGTTTGGAGTTTGACTAAGAAGTGAAAATGTCTGCGTTTTGTTAGTTATGGTAAACTAGATTATTTCCAACAATCTCTCTTGGTTAAAGATAATGCAGTTACTAAAGTTAGTTCATTCGGAAAGTATTCAGACCTCTACACTTTTTCCACATTTTGTTTTTGTCCCACCTAATCTACACACAATACCCTATAATGACAAAGCACAAACTGTTTTTTAGAAATGTTTGCAAATAAGAAAAGAACTGAAATATCACATTTACATAAGTACTCTTTATTGCGACAAATGATGGAAAACGATTTTTTTTAAGAATACATTATGATCATTTTTAAGGTACGTAATGGCATCACGTAACTATAAAGCTCCACTCCACATTTAATTCTAAACGCTTACTGCTTGCGAAATACATTTTTCAACAATAAAAAAAAAATCATGTTTCTTTGCATGACAAGGATTGTTCTGATTTTCAAGAATGCATTAATTGCTTTGCCTTGCTTTTCTGGTTGGCTGGATGCAAATTTCACCATCCAATTATATGGCAAATATTAGTCAATTATTGCATTCTAGCAAGGCTTTCGCAGGCTACCTGAGATATGAAACCAATAGGTGGGAGGGCATAGACTGTCGCCAATTTATTGGGCCTAATGCGCAATTTACCTAAATGGAAACAGTTCAACCAGTTTATTAATTCGACACTAGGTTTTTGGCAAAAAAGTGTTTTTTAGGTGATATGTCATTAAGCCCAGCTAGTTCAAAGGAAACGCGCCGTAGCATGCAATAGTCACATTTATTTTCTTGGCAAACTGTAAATGTTGACAAAAAAAAATAAAAATCACTGGACAAGTTAATGGAAACATAGCTAGTGATGCTACTTGGTCAAGTGAGAAATCCTCATTCTTGGTCTCTGAAGTTTTGAGTTTGAAGCTGTGGAACATGTGGCTGTGTGTTCCTCCCTACCATCTGGCACACAGGAAACACAGATGGGTTAGTGAGTTACTGCTCTGCTCTAACCCCCTAGCTACATACCTCAGAAGAGGAGGCTAAATCAGACATCTCTCAAACATTCTACTGAACTAAAGTGAGTAGATGGGTGGGAGATCTTGAGTTTAGTCAACATTCTCCTCTCCTACGTGAAGATACATAAATGAGTTCTGATTCAAATCCATATAGCCTTATTGTTCTGCTTTTTAATCCATCTAGAACTGAAAAGTCTAAATGTAAAAAGTGTCAGTTTCTCTGACTCTTGACAGTGTAGTATTTTGGGTTATTACGTAGAATCCAAAGGATTGGATCTGGGCAGTGAAGCCATAAGGTCAAGCTGGCAAAGTGTGCATTGGAATATCAGTCCCTGCCGAGACAATTCCAAGACAATAAAAGATAGTGTCCCAATCTGATATCATAAAACATTACCCTGACAAGAGCTTGAAGATACTGGGCATGCACACACAAAAACTGACAAAAACAGCAGGGTTTTAATTTCAAACGTTAATATATTTTTCTATTTCATAGTGAACATATGCATCCAATTTGACACCCTAGTCACCCTAACTTGCAACAACATCAGAGTACTTGAACAGGCTGATGTTTTTTAAGATGCTTCTCAAAATAAATATTTTCTTTATAAAATAATAAAACTTCAAATAAATATTCTTACCACTAAACAATGTTGAAAATAGAAAATAAAGGTTTTCTTATAGGGTCACTGTACAATTTACAAGTAGAGTTGAAGGGATAAGATGTGTAAATGTCCTTCTCTTGTAAGGCAAACATAAAAAATGATTGATATACATTCCCATGAATGTACAACATTAAACATTGTATTACATAATATATATGGATCTATCATCAAGGTGCCCCTGGTTTGGCAGAATGCTTTTCACAGTTGAAATATTATATATACAAAAATAAAACATCTCTGAGGAGGTCATTTGCTAATTTACATACTTTTGCGATTACTATTCACAAACAAGTTAGTCAAGAGAGTCTGTCCATAGCATATCAGTTGTATTAAATGTCAAAAGGGCTAACATTCTGGACTTCAATAAAAACAGTACAAAATCAGGGCACTTGGTGATCAAGCATCCAGTATTAACAACCATAGCTGAAAACAAATGACACAAACCACGTCAAAAAGCTCAGCCTAGCCAATCCCCCAATCAACTTCTGACTACTGGGCCAAAACGTGATGAGGTGATCGTTTCAGTCGCCCAAAGTTGTCAAACCCCCATCAATTCTCCACAACACCCAAGGTACTTTCCCTTTACGTTGGCTTACAGTCAACGCTCTTACAGTGGACAACGTTAGTGTTCTTACACCGGCACCCCGGTCGCTTGACGCGGTCGTAGCAGCTCTGGCATGCAGCGAGACACCCTTTAGCTGGGAGGTAGCACAGGAGACAGGGTAGGAACAGGGAAAGGAGGCCCATGGCCGACCAGCGCACGCAGCAGTGCGATTGGCTGCAGGAGAAGGGCTTGTCGGCGCATGTATCCTCGTCGTCACTGGAGCAGTGATAGAACAGGCCCTTGACGCAGCACACGCAAGTCCCATAGTCCACCGCGTTCTGCGCCGAGCACACACACCGCCGGCCGCACATCCAGCAGGAGGGCAGGGCACGCGGGCACATGCACTCCTGGCACTTGCACCGGCCACAGTCCTCACAGCGGTAGGCGTGTTTAACCAGCAGCCCCTCCCTAACGGCGGGGGCACCGCAACCGGGCACCGTGACCACCACCGCCCCTCCAGACATACTCGCCAGGGGCTTCAATTCCTCCTGTTTAAGCTCCACACTTATGGGCTGGGTCCTGATTATCTGTTCGCTAATCTCCGGGCTATTCAGGAGCCTCTGCACGGAAGACGTGCTGCTTGTACTGGTCCTCGGGCTGTTTCTGGAGCCCTCTGTGCTAGAAGAAAGAGATGGGGCATCCATAAGGGGGACTGTGGAGTGTGTGGGCTGGGGATGTTGTTGAAGTTGGGGGAGTAAGTTCCTCTGGTTGGGCCTGGGGTCCTGGGGCTCCAGTTGCTCGTTGGTCTCCAGGCCTAGGTCGTTCTTCTGCTGGGTGGGCAACGAGCCAGGGGGCCTAGGGACCACAATGGGTCCCACCGTTGGTCCCTCTGTGTACTCATTACTGCTCCCGGTGATCCTGATCTGGTCCAGCGAGAGCACAGGGGCCTGCTGGCCGGGGTTTACCCCAGGATCGGGCTGCCCTTCCTGGGCATGGTGAGGCCGGTGTAGCCTCCCGCTGTCACGCAGAGCACGCAGCAAGCCGGCCGACCCTCCGCCACCACTGCCATTTTGAGTACTGGTCTCCATCTTGGCTCTGAAGAAGGACCCCTCCGGCTGGCATTGAACACATCTGAAGTCCTGGAGAGAAAGACAGGCAAATATATATATATGAGAAGACAAGGTGACATTTGAGTAGAAACGACCCTATGTAAATCATAACTGATGATACAACTGTGTGGGCAAATACATACGATATGCAAATCTCAACTCTACACACACCACTGAAATTTGCATTGAAGAGATAAGGGTTTGGCAACATGGGTTGTCTAGCTACCGACTGGAGTTGTTTTGCTTGACAAATATATCAATACCTTACATTAGGAATTACTGTTCCAATGTAAAAGTGTAAGCATATGCCCAATTTCAATTCCAATCATATCCCCTAAACCTAGGCACTTCCTGTTTGGTGTTAAAAAGGTAACTACCAAATATATACCTAACAGTACCTCTAAGGCAACATTTCACCATTTGTTTACCATTTCACACGACAGGAGAACAAAAAGAAAGATTTAACATAATGAAACAGTCAGTGGATTGATCATGTTTCTGTATGTTGGGAAATTGACAGTAGGCATGTTAAGCCACTCTGATTGGAGGATTTAGGTACATACCGACTATTTCCATTACATGAGATATAAACAGGGAATATAAAGAGCATGTAAGGAAGATATCACGAGGCAATGCAGAGACAGGCCTAGTCTACAACTTCAACAAAGGTTGAGGCACTCAAACATGTCATCATGCACATACTGTGTATCAAAACTTGCATCCTCACATGTCCCATAACTAGAAGTTAGAGACTTTAGATGTGTTGCCACCATTTCCAAATGAGTGGAAAAACAAATGATTGCTAGTTTCGAGGGACTCATAATTGAACAGTTCTAAAGACTTTTATTTCACTCTGGAGGCAATTATTAGCCTAATAAATCATGGTGTGCATGACGCGCGTGTTTATTTGAGTGCGCGCGCGCGTGTGTGTGTGAGGCAGCGGATGAGCCCAACTATCATGACATTTGAGATGGGCATTTGATAGGCAAATGGACTGGCGAGTCAGAAGAGTAAAAACCCTAATTTCATATTATAAAATAGCCTAACATAAACACCAATAGCCCCACCCAAACACCAATACAAAAATATTGACTTTTATCATTCCACGTTTCTTCTATAATGTAAGAGAGCCCTCTATTTTTGTTTTTCTGAATATAAAACTAAAACAATGTTAAACTGCGCTAAATCTGTGTTCATGTGTAGGCTACCGTTCACAGATTTGTATTTACTTAATCGATCTAGTCAAAATGTATTATCTACTGACAGTCTATCCATTAAGAGGGCGATGTCTAGAACATTAATCAGAAGGGGGGAAACTAAAACCCGACTTTTTAGAGCAAGGAGCTGTAGGCCTATTCAGATAAGAAAATGCTGGGATTGCACGGGAAAGGTTGGAGAGGATGGAGAAAGTCAATGCGGGTCGGCAGTTGGAACTCCCGAGTCCGAGAGCATGCACTATTTACAATTGTTAAGGCTACTCTTATGTTACAACTTTTAAACATCGTAACGGCCATAGTTAGGCTACATTGTTGTTGAAATTGTACAAACTTGTTTTCACGAACTCACCGTGTTCGCACCACTTCAGCCCGTTTGTTGTATTAAATTCCTAAATCTGAAAGTGTATTCCTACTTAAATTAATCGGTAAACCCATCCACACGATCCAGTGCAACGATAAAGTAGCTACAAACAATATTTCCAGATTCCAATTTTAAGAGATCAAAAACATAGCCACTGCGAGAGTACCCGAGGCGAAATACTGCCAAAAACGAATCAATCACTAAGGGCTTGCAGGCTCTCCACTTTTTTTAGTAAATTAGAAAAGTGAAAATGCGCACTCGATACTTTTGAATCCGTTGAGCTTGTTGCACTCCGACGTAAGCTGGAGTTCGAAAAAAATACTCGCTGTAATTGTTGAATGTTTGGCTGCCTTACACGCCGAGGTGCTTTCAAGTTTTTCTCGTCTTGTTTTTTCCTCTTTCCGGAGAAGAGGTCGGGTTTATGCTTTAAATGGCGTCATATGGAAGTGAGGGAGGACAAAGCAGTTGCTGTTTCAGAGGATATCTTGTATCCGGTCCCAGCTCATTGGCTGTAGCTACAGGGCTCGCATTCACACCCTTGTGCTATCAAACTGTTCCCAACTGCAAAGGGACGGGCCACATTCCCAGTGACAAAACTTCAGGCATTGCAAAACGTTCTAACATAGCCTAGACTACGTTAATTGAAGGAATATCAGGTCTGCAGCTTGATAGGCAGCATTTGTTCAAATCGTGTGTAGTAGCACTGAATCCAGTTTTAAAAGTATACTTTATTGCAAAACAATATACTATATTTTTCTGTTTCCAATGGTTATTGCAATTGAAACTATTGATAATAGAGAAGGTGTAGGGTAGGCTATTATCAATCTATTTTAATATGCTTATTACTGTGCTATTGTCAGAGGAGAGGACCATATAGGTTGTAAGAAAAGCCCCGGTTTTCACTTGGGCCATTTGCAGAAGTTGTAATTGGACAGCAATTTCAGATGAAGAACAGTAAAGCAAATGAGGAGGTGATTATGCATGTAGGGTGGAATTCAATGGTGTGAGTAGGCCATTTCTGAATGAGGCAACATGGAGGGGCATCATACATTTCCAAAGGCACTCTCTTGAACTCTCAAATGCCTTGTAAATGTTTCAGCTGTATCAAAGCATGGGAGATACAGGAAGCAAATCTACGTCAGAGAGGGAAAAGCATGGGAAGTGGCAGTCAGATCGTGATGCAGTACTTGTTTCCCTACATTCTAGTTTGTTATGTTAATGATTTACTGGAATTAAGAACCTGTTTGTGTTGATTGTACCTCTATGACTGTGTTTAGACCTTGTTTACCTCCATTTTTGGGTGTATTAAATTTACAACGGACATTCACTTTATATTATCCACATCAATTTGTGATTATGTGAAAAGTAGTGCCCTCTGGTGGAATTACAGATGAACAGGACACTACTTGTTTCTGCAGGAACACCCTTCAGATTATAATTTTCTTGTTCAACTACATTGAACCTATACAGCGATTGATTCATTGATATGGATCGTCTGCAAATACTACCCTTCCCTCCTTCAATACAGCCCACACACTATCATTCTGTCCTGACTCGTTTCCTTCCCTGCATACTTCATCCAATATTCAAAGCCAATCCTCCCATCTCCCTCTCCCTAGCAGGACCCGTGCTTTTACACCTGCATTGCTTGCTGTTTGGGGTTTTAGGCTGGGTTTCTGTACATCACTTTGAGATATCAGCTGATGTACGAAGGGCTATATAAATACATTTGATTTGATTTGATGTAAAGCTGGGATGTTCATACATAGTAGTTCAGACCTCCGTAAAGAAATATCCCTTTAACCATTTGATTGACATAAAGTGTACCCTTAGCCAATTACAGAGAGTACAAGTTGGGTCCACCACAACTTGGTTTGCTTCACTGTTTGTGGTAAGAGTTGAACTTTAAAGGAATGGAAGCCTAAACATGACAACAACATAACTTTTTAAAAATGATCATCAAAGAAAGAGAGGGAGATAGAGAGAAAGGGGGAACATGCATGTACCTCTCTAGAATGCAGTGAAAGAGAAAGGAGAGTGGTGAGGGGTCAAGGTAGGGTTTCTATAGTGATGAATGCCTCTTGTTGGCTGGGAGTGTTCCCAAAAAGAGACACTGCGACCTCCAGCTGAGGGGGAGCCATTGTTCAGGGCCTCCCTTTCAGCGGCAGAGGGGAAAAGGTAAGTGACAGCCCTATTGTCTGTCTGGAACTCCCGCTGCTCGATAGGTCCTAGATTCCTCTTGTCACATGTTGTCAATGCCAAGCCCCCCGGGCGAGAAGGGAGGAGGGGGAGTGGAGTGACGAGGAGAGAGGGACATTCAGGAAGTTAACTTTTAAAAGTCTGTCAATAACAACAATATCCTGTCTCTTACACCGACCCCCTACCCCTTCACCCCCCTTCCAGGGGAATAACAAGGACTGTTCCCCCCCCCAGCTCCCTTGGCTTCAGCTGTGTTTCCTGTCTTCACTGCTGTGTCCCATCCATCCCAAAATAACCCTAAAGCCATACTTTAAATCCTGCTTCCTGAACCATACAAGGAACAGCTGTCTCTCTCTCTCTCTCTCTCTCTCCCTCTCTAACTCTCTCTCACTCTCAACCCCCCCCCCCCCTCTCTCAACCCCTTTCCCATCTCTACACAAAAGATGAAATGGGGATGCAACGGAAATGGTGCATGCAGAGTTTGGGGATTTCAGGCAAAAGATAAACATGACATGACTGGAGTTTGGCTTTACAAAGCCACCCCCCGCCAACATCTGAGACAATTTCCTCTATGCTTACACTGTATGGGGTTGAAATGAATGGGAGTTCGCTAATGGAACAAAATAGCATGTTTATCAATTAATTCCACAGCTATCTTGTCTGTCTTTATTTTCACTGTTACTTTACCTGTTCATTTACCTGCTTTAAGACACAGTTTGTTTAGTTTTTCTCATGATGTAAAAATAAGAGATAGAGAAACAAAGAGACATTACTATTATTAATGAGAAAAGCCTATCGAGCCCTGAGTAGAAGCAGGAAGTGGTATGTGGTGTGTGGTCTGTAATTAAAGCGCATCACATATTGATAACACAAGTGGGTTAGCCTTCTCGCTCTAACCACAACTGTTGACGCCGAAGACTGTTGGTCCAATTAAGATCGGGTTATGAACAGCCATTACACCAGGTTAGACTGAGAGTGCAGGAAGTATAGCCTCTTATATTAAATCCTGACTGATTTTGAACCAGCTACGGCATTCTCCCTCCCCACTGTCATAGTAACGGAACCAGAAATTGAGTCACTGAAGAATGCCAGGTCTGGATTAATGAGAAAGTCCTGGCACTTGATTGGACTGGCGAGGTCAGTTACATAAGATTAGGACACAGTGTAATAAACCCCATATCTCAGGTCATATTGGTTGTGTGATTACTTCTGACAGCTACGTTTAGCTTTTAAGCTGTTCATTCCTTTTTTAGAACTGGTTGTGTTGTAAAATACATGTGCCACGATGCGTATTGTGCAGGAAAGTGTACTAGGCTAGGCTACATCAGGTTAAACTCAATGTCTATTTGTTAGGGCTACTTATACGTGTATTGTTCATATATGCCCGTCAGTTAGTTTATTTGACTTCCATCTAGGTTAGCTCAAAATTAAGGGTCAACCTTTTCCCATTTGACCCTCAAAATTCCATAACAAATTCTCAAAATCCCTTTATCTCAGGGTCAGACGAGATAGAGTATTCACAAGTCATGCACGGGTTAGAGTACTTACAATGAATGTCTTCACAGATGTCAGGCCCTTATTATACACTTTCTTGACCCATTAAACGGACCGCTGGTGTACATGAGAGGAGTACGTTTGCTGCTGCTTTTGCACACTAGACTGAATCTGGTGCATTGGTTGATGCTTAGGTAGTAGGGGGAGACTGGACAAACCACTAACCACTCATTGGGTTATCAATGAGGTGATGTAAGGATTGGGGCTAACTAGAAGACACTCAGAGTGACACAAATTAGGAGCTTAGTTGCTTTTAACGGAGTGAAACATTTGTTGTTGCTCTATGGGTTGCATCATTGCTTACAATGGTAGTATAAACTATCTATCCTCAAGCCTAAAGTATGATAGGTATTGGCATTTCAGTTTCAGATCAGGGCCTTTACACTGTTTTTTATATTCACTTCTCTGGAGGAATAGTGAAATTGATACTTGGCAACCTTGTCCACACTCCAGAATATAGGAATCCAGACCAACATAAATAACTATTCTAATTTCCTCAGCCTAATGATCTTAATAGAAGTCTTGCACATAAGAACACAACCAGAGCAACATGACACAGTTTTAATGACAGTATAATGTACACTAAAGCAGGATAGGTATCACAAATTAACAGCCCGAACTATTACCCCGGAACATTGTGTAACAAATGGAGGCAAAATCCAGAAGGAAATATGTTTACAAGATACAAACGGATTATTCTCCACCCTTGCACACACTTGGGCTATATGAACTTGACTGTGTGCTTTTATTCATTAAAATGTACCTCCCAAGTTGACAGAAATCACTCATTTCTTTTTTTCACTCAGAGTATACCACGCAAAAGCAATCATATCCATCACGTTAATAGATTTGGATCCTTAATAGCACAATGATTCCCGAGTGCGCCCATATCTATAAAACAAATAATAAATCAGTGTGTTTATTCATTAAATTAACATGCCTCATCTCCCTTTAAGTACCTCATTTAATGGTGTAATCATTACTTTGGAGAAAAGGTGGCAGGCCAGTCTTCTAGAGACACAGTTTGGACTGTTTGGGTCTGTGGAATGCAAAAAGTCTCTCATGAAAATGGATTAAAGGAAAGAACTTGGTCTGCTGCAGCAACCCTCCACTGTGCCTCTGTGCCCATTCACTCTCTGTGCTCACTGTTAGACCGCTGTGTGTGTCTATGTTTTGGCTGATTTATGGATACCTCCCTAAAGGCAGGAGCCAAAAAATGTCTCCCTGGGCACCCTCTGTTTATCCACTCTTTGTATCTGAAAGGGGAAAAGTGCAGCGGTACACCATTTCTTGGCAGTTGGGCATGGTAACAATGTGACTATGATCATATTGAAATAGCCAGAGAAAAAAAATGTGCTGAGGTAGAAGTGAAGAGTTGGCTACACTGTTAGAAATAATACCTCCTTTTCGACTGTGAGGGTGTTTTTTTGTCATTGCTGTTTCTTTTATATGAGTTGCTATTAGCTAAACTTGGACAACATGTTTATGGTAAGAATAGGACACCAGAATAGCAGTCAAAATCTCAATTTGTACATTGTGTTATAAAGTGTCCCCAATGACTAAATCTAACAATACATACCACACAGATCCTCTTTTCTGTTATAAATCCACCCACATATACTCTTTTTTTATGGCTAAAGTTGCATGTATTAATGATTTAGTTTAGTATTTACTGGAAATGAACTCTTTAGACACCATACAATAATCAAAAACATATTCACATAATTGGCCAATGTTTGGCTATTTGTAACGTATACCGTTTCTGTTTTTACCTCACATGAAGCCAATTAGTTTGCCATTTTCATTTAGAACCACTCTTCTATTTGTTCCGATGGATGGCATTTCAATGAAATATTTTGTCTCATCATTCAGTAAGGTGACCACAGAGATCATACTCTATGCATTTTAATTAACCACATTTCTGTCATGTTTCTGGCACACAAGGCTGTCCAGGAAAGTCTCAACAGCACGAGACGTTGTTCATAAGCATGCCATCGATGACATGATTGGGGAAAATTGGGGAAAACACTACCCACAGTGCTTCTACAGGACAATCACTAATTAGACATGTACACAAGTCTATAGAAAACAACGTTGCCAGGTTCTTACTTTGGATGAAATCCCCAAGCAGTAGCCTCGGTGTCACTCAACACCATTTTAGTTCAAGTGTAGGAATGTGTAATGTATTCTCTCTGATTTAATGGCCAGGCCTAAGTCTTTGCTCTTGCTTTGCTCTCCCACACAGTGTGTGACATTTTTACTCCTGAACTTATTTAGGCTTGCCATAACAAAGGGGTTGAATACTTACGGACTCAAGACATTACAGCTTGACTTTTTCAATTAACTTGTAAACATTTCTAAAAACACAATTTCACTTTGACGTTGTTGGGTATTGTGTGTAGGCCAGTGAATAAACATTTCCATTTTAAATTCAGGCTGTAACGCAACAAAATGTGGAAAACGTTAAGGGGTGTGAATACTTTCTGAAGGCAAATCTGTCTCTAACAGTGCCAGGATCTGGTGCAGGGGAAATTGCTACTCCTCTGCTGGTGACAACATGTACGTGTCGAGAAGGTATAATCACATGATGTGTAGATTTATCATTAGTGTGGCTCTTTTGTTGTCTGTTGTTTCCTGTTTGAACCAATGATGGGTAATTTGCGAATGAACGGCTCATTTTGAACAGATTTCTTGGTGAACATCGGGATCACAATTGCATCCGTGAAAGAGTCGTTCATTTGGCTCCCTGATTTGCACACTGCTACTACTGCTTGTTGAGCTTCAAACAACGATTATCTGTCGATCATCTACACCATCATTCTCTGAAGATGGTGAATCCTCACTGCAGGAACAATAGGTAGGGAGGAGAGAGCCTCATTCTCGTCCACGCACATTTTCTACATGGTCAATTTCTTTTAAATAAATCTTCCTTTTTTTTGTAAGCGATCTAATTTTGTCAGGTAAAATGTATTTGAACTCAGATTTCAAGATCTGACATAATGACTTTACATTAGAAATGTGATGTTTGACATGGTTTGTCATCCATTTTAAAGGAGTACTGAACGAAGAGCCGTTTGGGAGCCAAATGAACGTCTGATTTAGGTGAGGGGAGCCAAAAGATCCATCTCACTGAACAGGCAGAATGTCGATGTGGTTTTTCTAATTTGGGCAAATGGCAAATCTCCCGTCCTCTCCCCCGTCCTTTCTCCTCTGTGACCCGGAAATCGATAAGTGGGTGGTTTCGTGGTCGAGGATTGTGTCAATTTAGTTAGTAGGCAGTCCTCTCCTCCTCGATAGCCTCCTTTTGGTGAGGAAGAACAAGTGTATCCTACCTTAGAAGAGTTTTGATATCTGCCACAACCCATTTGAATCAGCTGTTGTGTTGTTGGAGGAGAAAATAATGCACACATTTAAAAACAATATGGTACTTATCCTTTTATCTATAAAATGTCTATAAAATGTCATTTCATTTGTTTTTATTACTTTACACATTTATTTTGTGATCCACCCCTGTAAATGTAATTTGCCCGAGGACGCGTGAGTGGAGAAGGAGCTTCTCATTTCTTACAAGTGCATTTTTGTCCACATTCACTCCCCTCGCCACCTCTCCTCAATTACCATTGACCTTTTTCAAATTGAGGCGAGAGAGGACAGAGGACGCAGGAGTTGATCAAATTGAACTCTGAAAAGGCTGATAACTAGTATGCACAGGAAGTGGGATGACACAATGTTTTCTGTCCTCCATATTTTTTTATTTTTTTTTACAATGTGATTCGTCCAAATTTGTTGCTGGTTGATCTTATGAAATCCGTAGTGATTGAATTGAACTCTTTGGGGTCCTTCTGAAAGTAGCGGTAAGACGTGTGGGAGTTGAGGCACAGTTCAGTGCTGTTTTCCTTGATTTGAAATGTCACCTTATGTGTTTGTGTTGTAAAGACAGGGTTACAGACAGGGTATTTTGATGAACCCTTCTCCTATTCTCAGAGGTACCTGCACATTTATTTGTGAGGCAAAAAAAGTTGCCCAAAAGTAAGATGTACAGATGTTGGATCTCTTAACTTAATCATTTTTTTTGTTGTGGATCATTTTCCTGATGCATCAGGAAATTCAAATGAGCCTCGTGTGGCTGTAAATGAGCAGTTCTCGTTCAGTCCATACGGGGGCAGTTGAGTAATTGGGATCAGGGTTTGCTATCAAAATAATCTCTCTCACTCGCTCAAAAGATAGGCCTAGGTCCTATTCCTTGAAATGTGCAAAAATGTATCTGAAATGCAGCTACACACATCCACAACCACTGTTTTATATGGGGTGGCAGGTAGCCTAGTGGTTAGAGCATTGGACTAGTAACCGAAAGGTTGCATTGGCTTGGCAGGAGAAAACAGTCCTGCTTGACACGTTTGGAGGTAAGACATTTGAACATTATCCGATGAAAAGCGTTGGAAAGGCAGCTAGCTGTGTTCTGTTAAATCTAGGCTTGCTAGCCAGCCACACTATTTGTGCATTCTGTTGAAGAGTCTGTTTCGCTAGCTAGCTGCATGCTAGCTAACGTTAGAAAAATGTATCTTGCCACATTCCCTTTCCCTAATGTGTTGCACGCCTATTGTGTTGCTAAGTTATTCTACTCTTACTGTAAACAACTTGACCAAGCCTAAGAATATGCAAAACTATTAAAGGTAGTTGTAGTTTCAGCACCTTGAACCGTCACTGAAATTGAATCTGCGAGGTTAATTTCTCAACCTTGTCTCTGTTTGTTCCAGGTAAAGGACATCCCACCCTGACACCTTACAGATGCAAATAACTTGTTTTGAACCTCCCAACCACCAGGATATTCACTGTCTTTTTGTATTTTAATGTGTGTGTGTGTGTGTGTGTGTGTGTATGTACACCCCTTCAAATGAGTGGATTCGGCTATTTCAGCCACATCCGTTGCTGACAGCTGTATAAAATCGAGCACACAGCCATGCAATGTCAATAGATAAACATTGGCAGTAGAATGGCCTTAACGAGGAGTGACTTTCAACGTGGCACTGTCATAGGATGTCACCTTTCCAACAAGTCAGTTCGTCAAATTTCTGCCCTGCTAGAGCTGCCCCTGTCAACTGTAAGTGCTGTTATTGTGAAGTGGAAACGTCTAGGAGCAACAACGGCTCAGCCTCAAAATGGTAGGCCACACAAGCTCACAGAATGGGACCACCGAGTAGCGCGTACAAATCGCCTGTCCTTGGTTGCAACACTCACTACCGATTTCCAAACTGCCTCTGAAATCAACGGCAGCACAATAACTGTTTGTCGGGTGTTTCATGAAATGGGTTTCCATGGTCGAGCAGCCGCACACAAGCCTAAAATAACCATGAGCAATGCCAAGCGTCGGCTGGAGTGGTGTGAAGCTTGCCGCCATTGGAGCAATGCATACTGCCCCAATGCATAGTGCCAATTGTCAAGTTTGGTGGAGGAGGAATAATGGTCTGGGGCTGTTTTTCATGGTTCGGGCTAGGCCCCTTAGTTCCAGTGAAGGGAAATATTAACGCTACAGCATACTGTACAATGACATTCTAGATGATTCTGTGCTTCCAACTTTATGGCAACAGTTTGGGGAAAGTCCTTTCCAGTTTCAGCATGACAATGCCCCCGTGCTCAAAGTGAGGTCCATGGCTTGTCGAGATTGATGTGGAAGAACTTGACTGGCCTGTACAGAGCCCTCACCTCAACCCCATTGAACACATTTGGGATGAATTGCAATGCCAACTGGGAGCCAGGCCTAATCGCCCAACATCAGTGCCCGACCTCACTAAAGCTCTTGTGGCTGAATGGAAGCAAATCCCTGCAGCAATGTTCCAACATCTAGTGGAAAGCCTTACCAGAAGATTGGAGGCTGTTATAGCAGCAATGTTCCAACATCTAGCGGAAAGCCTTCCCAGAAGAGTGGAGGCTATTATACCAGCAAACGGCGGACCAACTCCATATTAATATATCAACACACACACACACGCACGCACGCACGCACGCACGCACGCACGCACACACACACACACACACACTCACTCACGCACGCACGCACGCACGCACGCACGCACGCACGCACGCACACACACACACACACACACACACACACACACACAGTTGAAGTCAGAAGTTTACATACACTTAGGTTGGTGTCATTAAAACTCATTTTCAACCACTCCACAATATTTGTGTCAATTAACAAACTATAGTTTTGGCAAGTCGGTTAGGACTTTTACTTTGTGCATGACACAAGTAATTTTTCCAACAATTGTTTACAGACAGATTATTTCACTTACTCACTGTATCACAATTCCAGTGGGTCAGAAGTTTACATACACTAAGTTGACTGTGCCTTTAAACACCTTGGAGAATTCTAGGAAATTATGTCATGGCTTTAGAAGCTTCTGATAGGCTGATTGACATCATTTGTGTCAATTGGGAGTGTACCTGTGGATATATTTCAAGGTCTACCTTCAAACTCAGTGCCTCTTTGCTTGACATCATGGGAAAATCAAGACCTTTAGACCTTTAGACCTCCACAAGTCTGGTTCATCCTTGGGAGCATTTTCCAAACGCCTGAAGGTACCACGTTCATCTGTACAAACAATAGTATGCAAGTATAAACACCAAGGGACCACTCAGCCGTCATGCCCTCGTAGTTATCAAGCTTATGAATGCTGGGGTTAATCTCCTTGATGTACCTCACTTGGGAATGACTTATTTTGTACAATGGACTGTTTTAAGGACTCATGCACAGATACAGGAAAACCAATACATGTTTTACATTTTTTTCAAAATTACACGTGTTGATGTCTCGTAATGTTTCTGGTTTTGAGACTTGGCCTTCTTGTGACTTCAGTTCATATGTCTAATCCCCTGCAAGGATAGCTAAAGGCATCAATAATATTACAACACTGTATTATTTTAATTGAATATATATATATATTCATGTTTGATATGCATTTATATATAATTATATTGGTGTATACACAGTACCAGTAAAAAGTTGACCTGTGCTTGTCTCCACCCCCCCTCCAGCTGTCGCCCATCTTCCCCGATATCCCCTGTGCATTTATACCTGTGTTTTCTGTTTGTCTGTTGCCAGTTTGTCTTGTTTGTTCAATCCTACCAGCGTTTTGTCTCAGCTCCTAGTTTTCCCTAGTCTCCCTTTTTCTCGTCTTCTTAGTTTTTGTCCTTTGATTGTCCTGACCCTGTACCCGCCCGCCTGACCACTCTGCCTGTCTCTGACCCTGAGCCTGCCTGCTGTCCTGTACCTTTGCTCCACCTCTGGATTACCGACCTCTGCCTGACCTGACCCTGAGCCTGCCTGCCGCCCATCACCTGAGCCTGCCTGCCGTCCATCACCTGAGCCTCTGCTCTGGATATTTGACCCCTGCCTGCCTTGACCTGTCGTTTGCTTGTCCCTGTGGTTACAATAAACATGGTTACTTCACACAGTCTGCACTTGGGTCTTACCTTGATTCCTGATCATTTGAGATTATTCAAAGTAGCCACCCTTTGCATTGATGACAGCTTTGCACACTCTTGGCATTCTCTCAACCAGATTCATGAGGTATGGAATGCATTTTAATTAACAGGTGTGCCTTGTTAAAAGTTAATTTGTGGAATTTATTTCCTTCTTAATATGTTTGATCCAATCAGTTGTGTTGTGACCAGGTAGGGGTGGTATACAGAAGATATCCCTATTTTGTAAAAGACAAAGTCCATATTATGGCAAGAACAGCTCACATAAGCATAGAGAAACAACAGTCCCTCATTACTTTAAGACATGAAGGTCAGTCATTCCGGAAAATGTCAAGACCTTTGAGAGTGCAGTCGCAACAACCATCAAACGCTACGATGAAACTGGCTCTCATGAGGACCACCACAGGAAAGGAAGACCCAGAGTTACTTCTGCTGTAGAGGATAAGCTAACTGCACCTCAGATTGCAGCCCAAATAAATGCTTTACAGAGTTCAGACACATTTCAACATCAACTTTTCAGAGGAGACTGCGTAAATCAGGCCTTCATGGTCGAATTGCTGCAAAGAAACCCCTACTAAATGACACCAATAAGAAGAGACTTGCTTGGGCCAAGAAACAAGAGCAATGGACAATTGACTAGTACAAATCTGTCCTTTGGTCTGAAGAGTCCAAATGTGAGATTTTTTGGTTCCAACCACCGTGTCTTTGTGAGACACAGAGTACTGTAAGTGAACGGATGATTTCGACATGTGTGACTCCCACCGTGAAGCATGGATGAGGAGGTGTGATGATGTGGGGGTGCTTTGCTGGTGATACTGTCAGTGATTTATTTGGAATTCAAGGCACACTTAACCAGCATGGCTACCACAGCATTCTGCAGCGATACACCTTCCCATCTGGTTTTTGATTAGTGGGACTATCATTTGTTTTTCAACAGGACAATGACCCAAAACACACTTCCAGGCTGTGTAAGGGCTATTTGACCAAGACGGAGAGTGATGGTGCTGCATCAGATGACCTGGCCTCCACAATCACCCGACCTCAACCCAATTGAGATGGTTTGGGATGAGTTGGACCGCAGAGTGAAGGAAAAGCAGCCAACAAGTGCTCAGCATATTTGGGAACTCTTTCAAGACCGTTAGAAAAGTATTCCATGTGAAGATGGTTGATAGACTGCCAAGAGTGTACAAATCTGTCTTCAAGGCAAAGGTTGGCTACTTTGAAGAATCTAAAATCTCAAATATATTTTGATTTGTTTAAGGGCCACACGGTCAAGGTTAGGCTTGCACAGATCGGGAGGACATCAGGAACGTTGTCCTTCTAAACCTAACGGTTCCGCCACTGTCCCCTATAAGCACCTGGAATTTAGGGCCAGGCTTCATTATGGGCCTACTTTCTTGAACGGTCGCTTGACAAGCTACGAGCTACGGTCATCGGGGCATCTCGTTGAACTCGGCACAGCCTAGAGATTATGGTAATGCCATTGCATGCTCTGTGTGTCTTTAAGCCCCACACTGTGTCACTCCATCCTTGCTGTGTGTGTGTGTGAGAGATCTGTTGGGAGAAATGACTGATCTACAGTTCATGAGTGTTGCCTAATCACACATATGAAGTTTTGGAAACATCTGACCTTTTTAACCCTTCGATACAGCCCCTTTGACCACAATTTAAGGCACTTCCGGTTGGCACAGGAAGCTAAAAGCTAAAAACACATATCCTGATTGGGGTATGCTCTTACAGAATCCTGAGTTTAAAGTCTTTACATAAAGAATTGACTGATCTACATAGGGTTGAATGCAGTGATTTTCACAAACTGCAGGTTTGGTATATCAAAACACATTTAGGGTGAATTTAATCACTTCCGGTTGCGCCAGGAAGCTTAGGATCAACACAAGTAGACCTCATAGTGGCCTGATGAATTGTCATCGAAGACAGGTTCATAAGACATTCATAACCCACATGGGCTTCAGGTAGAATTTATGGGAGCAGGCAATGTATTCCTATGGGGAGAGAAGTCATTGCAAACTGTTTGATGTAAACACCTTCTTTTCACTGTTAACACTTTATTGGTTACTACATGATTCCATAGGTGTTACTTCATAGTTTTGATGTCTTCAATATTATTCTATAAAGAATAACCCTTGAATGAGAAGGTGTGTCCAAACTTTTGACTGGTACTGTATATGTTATCATTCACCTCGAAATTAAAGTCAGCCAGACGATTTCAGACATCAAAAGTGGCCTTATGTTGAGAATCGAGATGAGCCCAAGTCCCACATCATCTGTTGTGACAGTTCAAGCCGTATGCCTCAGTACCAAATGAATGGGAAAGAAAGTCACCGTCATTTTTGCATCCCTTCATCTTTCCCACACATTTTGCGAGGAAGTATTGTGGGGAATTTTATGTTGGTCAGGTGTGGAAATGCTGGATTCAAAGGATAAAGGAAACCACGACTGTACTTTGAAGATTTATTAACCGCACCCGAGAGTATATAACCTCCCGTAAATGGATTTGCTCATCAACTTTATCCATCAACATGTGTTGCTATTGATGATTACTAGCAATGCATGTGACTACAGAGGAGACAGGTGGAGGTGACGACACTCTCTCTCTTCCTTCTCTTTAATCCAGAGTTAAATAGAGCAAATACACCTACATATTTCATTTGAGCCAGTTTGCTACAGCAGGAAAATAATAAGGCAGCAACAGGAAATGTGAATTATTATGTGGATTATAATTAATTGACATTCTTTGTATAGGTTGATGCATTTTTCAACAGGGCAAATCAAGTCTGAAATTTCAAAGTGGAAATTACAAACTTTAGAAGCCTTTTTAAAACTCGAATACACCACGGGATCCCGTTTTCTGCCGTGTAGGAAAATTCTCAGCAACAAAAGAGTGATTAAATAAAGATCCTACATCTGTACACTGATAGCTATTAATGTACCTTCTACTCATGGTGTCTGTGACAGCTGGAACATGCTTAATGCGTGAGCAGGTAACCTCTGAGTAAATACCCAAATCAATCACGTGATCCTTGTAACGATCACTCTCCATTTGGACTGCAATTCATTTCACAATGTTCCTGCTTTATCATATGAGAATGTGAGGTTACGAAAAGTTATGGTATCTTTTCATCACTATGTAAAGTTGATCACATCGTTATTTCAACTGAATAAGAATGGACATTTGTCACCGTAGTTACCAAACACAGTAAAACATTATTTGCATTTGCAGATGCTGTTTCAGCAGTGTCCATCTTAGATTGTTTTGCTTTATTTGTTATTCTGGGAGATGGCATAATTATACAGGTTAGAAAGATAATCATTCAAATATTCCTTTTAAGGGGAAAGCATAGCAGCTGTAATAGGTTAGACCTAATGTCATGTATATAATGGTATGCACATTTATTTGCCACTCAAACATTCCAGCATTTCTACAGTATTATGAGCTTAAACCTTCAGCCCCTGCTCATAGCAACAACAAAAAATTGTGTTGCCATGACAACTCCTCCAAGTGTGTTATGCACCATCATATTCTTGCTCTCAGAGAGAGAGAGAGAGAGATGTAATAAGAAAACTGTGAAGAGGATGTGCTACATTTTATAGAATTGTGATGTGTGAATGTATGACTGTGGAGTAGTTTCAGTTGGGAAAGGAAACCCAATCAACTGGGTCAACAGTTGCATATTTCCAGTCTCTTATGAAATGCAGATGTCTTTATCTTGAATAATATGCCTATAGTGCCAAAATGAAGAAGAAGAAGATGAAGAAAATGAAGAAGCCTGAGATAGCTTTTCATTGTATTTCAATTGTATTTCTTGTATACAGTATAATATTCCTGGTGGATAGTTTATCATTCAAATAGGGTGTATGAAGAAATATAGCTCAACCAGAAATCAAAATCAACAAGAAACTATTAGCGCAGATCATTACCCCCCCCACACACACACACACACACACACACACACACACACACACACCACACACACACACACACACACACACACACACACACACACACACACACACACACACACACACACACACACACACACACCACCACTGTGCAGTCACACCCTCCAGCTCTCCTCCCCCTCCAGAGTTCCGTTAGCAGAAGCAAAATTAGATTTCCACCTCATAAGTCTGCCATAATGTGATATACCCGGCACTAAATTGCTCTGATAACCTTTATCAGCGCAGAGGTGAAAGACCCAAACCATTGGGCACTTAGTCCTGTGCTGGGGAGAAAAAACAAGGCAGTGGATAATATCTACTTCCCCTCAGGCATGGCCACAGACACCTCCATGGCTTCCTGAGCCATTTGGACGAGTGCCAAGCAACCAGAGAATGTTGTGGAAGACAGAGTGAGAATCGGAATGATCCTCTATCTGGATGCCTGTCACAGACTTTACATTTATTTTTTATTTTTTTAAATTTTTTTTAACAATTGGAGCCCCCTTCGCTTTCAATAGATCTTTGTAAGTCACCCAAAGAGGACGTATCAGATAACCCGGACTCTTGGCACTAGTTGCGTTGGTCTGGATGCCTGTGCTTTGAACAGTGTTTCAAATCCTGAAGACTTGTTTTCTCCTAGTCTTCTTTTTCTTTCTCGGGGTGGAGAATTAGAATGATTTTATGTCTGATAGGTGCTTTAAAATGATATTTTTCTGGTCCAAGAGAGGAATCTTACGAAGTCATTATTTTTCAGCCATTGGCATACTGTTTAGAGATAGAGTTTTTTTCACACAACTAAAAACATTTCACCTTGATATTTATCATGCCTCTTTCTTGGCCTTTTCAATACATTCAATTGCAATGATGCATATTACGTTCATATTATGGCGCATTTGACCTTGAGTAATGGTCATTTGTATATTTCTCTCTTAAAGGCTGAAGTTCTGATTAAAATCAATAACACAATACAAAAACACAGAACGAAAAAAAGGTGCTGTTGTTTTACACATTACATTACGGTAAGTTATTCCCAGGCATTATGTGAGCTCTATTGCAGAGCAAAACGGCTACTGTCAAGCATATTGATAGTGCCTTCCTTTGGATATTTCAGTGATATTACAAAATGCAAATGTGATAGGAAAAAGTGGTATTTTCACTTTAGAGCTGCATATTTGCCACTACAATTTTATGATAATGCCCAAACCCCATTAAAGATATTCTCTGGTACTTTTGTATACTTTTTAGTAGCACCCACGAGCCAAAAGTGGTTCTCGAGTATTGCGTACTACGTCACAAATGTGCAGATATGTGCACCACGTCATTGCTCTCTCTCTCGCTTTACTGTGTGTGGGTCTTGCAAGCTGTCAACCAAATGGCGCAGGGCTGAAGCTCATTGGCTGAAACTCAAATTGCTACAGGGCTGGTCCACTTGGGTCTAAATGTTGGGAAAATGTCGCCGCATAGCTTCCAGAAAACGATTTCTTTCAAACTAGGGATTTCTTGGCTAATTGAGGTGAGACAGTAATTCTGCTCATATCTTATGCATGTATGAACTACACATGGACACATCCAGTCCAAAACAGGAGGTTTAAAAAATACTTATTAGTCGCCAAAGTGCCGGAGCACACATTGTTAGTGGGCGCAGATCAAGGTTCAAATGAATCTAACAACAGAGCCCTTCATTAGTGGGTCCCTCCCCTCACTATACTTACCATTCCTGACTCATTAACAGCACACACACACACACACACACACACACACACACACACACACACACACACACACACACACACACACACACACACACACACACACACACACACACACACACACACACACACACACACGTCTTGCCACAAGCTTGCCAAAGAAAATGACCAATACTGTGTCTTTATCAGTCATGTTTCATGTTGGACAATTACCCCGACCAGAACTCCATTATTACCTTCCAGTTGCAATTGTGTAAAGAGTAGTTTCACCCTCTATGACTCCATGGAAATTGCTGTGGCGCCGGAAATATAGATTTATTTTGGAGAGGTAGAAAAGTTCAGACATGGCCCACGGTGTCTGGGCTATGGTTTAACTGAGATAATTGACCATATTCACTGTTGCTGCGCCTGTAATGAGACTATATTGATGGCTGAGCTCATTGGGGAAAGATAAAGGAAAGCAGGCTTCCATTCCATTAGTTTGAATAGTAGTTTTATCTGTTCTAAGCAAAACAGATGACAATCTTAATGTCTTAATTTTTGTGTATGGGTTCGACAAAACCATTTCAAAGTCCTTCGTCGATGACCGTGAAGTATATATTCAGCAATTCTTGGAGTGGAAGTTTATACAAATGCTTCTTTATAGTTAAAAACAATGATTATTGGCCTGTTGCCTTCATCAGGCTTTTCTTATAGTTATACATTTTCATAGCAACTCAAACCTTGTCTTACCCCTCTCCCTGGCAGTCCTATAGACAACGGCCATCTTGAAATCTACTCTGCCCTCCTTTGGGAGATTGCACTGTTCCTGAGCATTAACCATCAACTCCGGACCACATCTCCTTCTCACAGCTCCTACCTACATTGCCTTTTGAAGGTATTCACACCTCTTTACTTTTTCCACATTTTGTTGCGTTACAGCCTGAGTTTAAAATTTTGATTTTGTGTCACTGGCCTACACACAATACCCCATGGAATTATGTCAAAATGGGATTATGTTTTTAGAAATGTTTACAAATTAATAAAAAATGAAAAGCGGAAATGTCTTCAGTTAATACGTTTTAAACCCTTTTGTTATGGCAAGCACACATAAGTTCAGGAGTAGAAATTTGTTTAACAAGTCACATAATAAGTTGCATGGACTCTGTTTAAAATGTTTAACATGATTTTGAAATGACTACTAGGGCAGTGACTTGGGACATGGCCCTGTGTAGGGTGCTGTCTTTCAGATGGGACGTTAAACAGGCATCCTGACTCTCCGCGGTCACTAAAGATCCCATGGCACTTATCGTAAGAGTAGGGTTGTTAACCCCGGTGTCCTGACTAAATTCCCAATCTGGCCCACATACCATAATTTCCACCTAATCATCCCCAGCTTCCAATTGGCTCATTCACCCCCCCCCCCCTCTCCAATGTAACTATTCCCCAGGATGTTGCTGTAAATGAGAATGTGTTCTCAGTCAACTTAAGGGTTAAATAAAATACATAAAAATAACAATCCTCTGTATCCCACACATGACCTCTGTAAGTTTGGTAGATTGGTCTAAAAAAGCAGACATTGAATATCTCGTTGAGCATGGTGAAGTTATTAATTACACTTTGGATGGTGTATCAATACACCCAGTCACTACAAAGATACAGGCACCCTTCCTAACTTAGTTGCCGGAGAGGAAGGAAACTGCTCAGAGCTTTCAACATGAGGCCAATGGTGATTTTAAAACAGTTACAGAGTTTAATGGCTGTGATAGAAGATAACATGATGAACTACAACATTGTAGTTTCTCCACAATACTAACATAAATGACAGAGTGAAATGAAAGAAGGAATCCTGTACAGAATAAAAATATTCCAAAACATGCATCCTGTTTGCAATATGGCACTAAAGTAATACTGCATAAAATGTGTCTTAGAAATGAACTTTTTGTCCTGAATACACAATGTTGTATTTGGGGCAAATCACTGAATACCACTCTTCATATTTTCAAGCATGGTGGTGGCTGCATCTGTCACATCCTGACCTTAGAGAGACATTTTATTTCTCTATTTGTCATGTCAGGGTGTGATGTGGGGTGGCAATTCTATCTTTTGTTTTCTATGTTTCTTTATTTCTATGATTTGGCCAGGTATGGTTCTCAATCAGGGACAGCTGTCTATCGTTGTCTCTGATTGGGAATCATACTTAGGTAGCCCTTTTTCCCTCCTTCAGTGTGAGTTGTTAACTTTGTTAGAGGCATTCATAGCCCTGTTAAATTTCACGGTCGGTTTGTATGGGTTATTGTTTTTTTTGTTGGCGACATTTCTAATGAAGAGGAATATGTACGCTCCCCACGCTGCACCTTGGTCCGCTTCTTTCGACGGCCGTGACAGCATTGTGTTATGGTTATGCTTGTCATCGACAAGGACTAGGGAGTTTTTAAAATTAAAGCACAGGCACAGGCAAAATCCTAGTGGAAAACCTGGTTCAGTCTGCTTTCCAATAGACACTGGGAGACAAATTCACCTTTTAGCAGGACAATTACCTAAAACACATGGCCAAATCTACACTGGAGTTGCTTACCAAGACGACATTGAATGTTCCTGGGTGGCCGAGTTACAGTTTTGACCTAAATTGTCTTGAAAATCTATGGCAAGACTTGAAAATGTCTATCTAGAAATGATCAACAACCAACTTGACAGAGCTTCAAGAATCTTTTTAAGAATAATGGGTAAATATTGTAGAATCCAGTTGTGCGATGCTTTTTGAGATTTACCCAGAAAGACTCACAGCTGTAATCGCTGCCAAAGGTGATTCTAAGATGTATTGACTCGGGGGTTGAATACTTATCTAATCAATATATATTAGTGTTTTATTAATACATTTAAAAAATGCATTTTGTGTAGATCATTGACATTTTTTTTTACCATTAAATCCATTCAAATCCTACTTTGTAACACAACAAAATATGGAAAAAGTCAAGGGGCATGAATACTTTCTGAAGGTACTGTACCTCCCATTTTCTCCTCCTGGCACTCAGACACGGAGACAGTTCATAAGGCAAAGTGGTGCTGCTGGAGGCTGCTCAGGCTTCATTTAGCATGGTCTGAGGAAAGGAAGCTGCTGATGTTGAGGCCATACTGATGAAATCCCAGGAGATGATAAGGGTCCTATAGATCAAATAAAGGACCATCTCTGGCAGACTTCACACTGTCAAAACACAATGTTAAAGGACTTTTGAGTACCTGCTATAGTTTTGTATAGCTTGGCTTACTAAAATGGTGTCAGTTCAACTCCGCTCAAAGCTTAAGATATCCAATTCCAAAACCTGCAATTCTTTATCCTTGCGAAATTTCTACCACCACAAAAGCGCTATTTGTCTGTAGTTCCATTTCCACCTTTTACCACCTATCGGCTTATCGATCTGGATAGCAAAGCCAATTGCTAAACAACACAGCGAGCATTCAGAGACAAGACCTTTTCCCAGGCTCCAGTCCTTATCACTACCTGTCCCTCGGCTGACTGGGTAAGGCCCAGAACAACAGCCGCAGGCCACTGCAAACATCTGGCGTCTACGGTCACACAGAAAGAGGCGATTGACGGCAATAGGGTGGCTGTATAATGCACAGGAACCCCCCCCCCCTTTTTTTTGACGAAATAGGTCCAATACGGAGCGGAAACACTTTCCTTGGGGTGGAACCTATTGAGAAAAGCCTACAACCCCTTCAAGAACAAATGCAGATATGGACATTCTAGATTAGAAAAAGGAAGGAATGAGGTTGAGCATGATGGTTGATCATCCTCCAATCACATCACAACTTGTGTATCGTACATGGATAATTATTTATCCTGTATTGTTCTGGCTTTGTGAGTGGGAAAGAATCCTCTTCTACTTACTCATCTGGCCGATGGATAAAACAACTGGCCCTTTTGACAACCCCTTTCAGACCATGAAACATTCTTGGCCGCTCTTGTTTGGCCCAGTGTTGTATGCACTCACGATAAGTTCACTGACAGGATGTCCTTGGAAATAAGATTTGTAGAATGGCCTCTGAAGAAAAGCGAACTTCCTCCCTGAGGGATGAGCATTAATACAGACAGCTGGAAAGACAGGAAGTGTGGAGGATCGAGGTCGAGACACTGAATGAATAATTCCAAAAGAAGCCAAAGAGACACATGCTATGTCCTATAAGTGCCTAAACACTTTTTAATGGTTAAATTGTCTTTATAAGGACTCCTTATCAATATCGAGTTTGGACAATGTTTATCACTATCAATTCAGTTTGTCCTGTCAGCATAACATTTTGCTCTAGTTGATTAGAGTCATTTTAATTAGTCAACGACCCAGTTTGTGGCAGTAGGCTGTGAAGCTTTTGGTAGGGAAATGAAGTCAGGTTGCAGAATAGCCAAAAAACAAAACATTAGGCAGCTGACCATGCAAAAGCAAGATACTGTAATCTTGCAATCTAGGCCCACTCTTTATAGAACGTAAATAGTAATTTATGTTTAGTTTCTAACCTCCTTTGTTCAGAGCCCTCTAATGCAGTTAATCTGTTTTATTACTTAATTATTTGTGTCTTATTTCGTAGATAAAAATGCACATAAACACTAATTTGCCAAGTAATCATGGCAGTAATCTCCTAGCTGAAACCGTGCTCCTAGATATCAATTGCAGCCAGTCTCATTACCGGCACACTGGGAAGTTGATTGAACAGTTTCACAACAAAGCTGATGAAAATCATCTCATACTCTGTATCAAATGGAATTTCGATCACAATTTATTAGATAATTAGCTTCTGGAATTATTTTCTGGATTGTTATCAAGTTATAGAAGGAAATAGAACGTAATGCAATGAGGCGCAGAAAAATATAGCAAAGTATCAAAGAAAAACATGGCTATGTGTACATGCAGTATACAGTATTACCAATTGGCATGATCAGTTCTGCTCAGGAAGTGTAATTGCACTCTGGAATACACTTCCACACATTCGAGCACGTGTTTAGGAAAAATGTCCACCCTAACATTGTAACACAACGCCAGCCTTCCCTGAGTTTACAGGTGACCCAACACATGAACGGAAGGGAGCATGAAAGGAAAAACATACAGATTGTGGCATTCGGACTTTAGTGAAGGGTCATGGCACTCCTACAGGACTCCAATTGCTTCCAATTACCCTAGGCCACACTCCTTCTCTCCATGCCTGTTTCCACTCCCAAATCACCTCTCCTCTACCTTTTCACGCCTCTGTTTTCCCATATAAGCAGCCTGCGCTGGTAATGGATCATGCTTGTTGATGCCCCAGGGCGGCTCATTTCCTACCTTCGTGTGTGAGGTGAGAAAGTAAATTCCATTTTACTATGATGTTGGAGATGTAAATGAATGATGTATATTATTCTGCCTGTTACGCTGTTGATGCCCATGTTCTCAGTATGCTAATGGCATTGCTCTTTTATGTTTATCCTGGCGGTCTCCTTAGTTTATAGATGTTATACACCGAGTGTACAAAACATTAAGAACACCTGCTATTTCCATGACATAGACTGACCAGGTGAATCCAGGTGAAAGCTAGGATCCCTTATTGATGTCACCTGTTAAATCTACTTCAATCAGTATAGATGAAGGGGAGGAGACAGGTTAAAGAATGATTTTTAAGCCTTGAGACAATTTAGACATGGATTGTGTATGTGTGCCATTCAGAGGATGAATGGGCAAGACATACTATTTAAGTGCCTTTGAATGGGGTATGGTAGTAGGTGCCAGGCACATCGGTATGTGTCAAGAACTGCAACTCTGCTGAGTTCTTCCCAGTCAACATTTTCCCGTGTATAAAAAATGTTCCACTGCCCAAAGGACATCCAGCCAACTTGAATTAACTGTGGGAAGCATTGGCGTCAACATGGGCCAGAATCCCTGTGGAATGCTTTCAGCACCTTGCTGAGTTCATGCCCTGATGAATTGAGGCTGTTCTGAGGGCAAGGGGGGGGGGTTGTGTTCCTATTGTAGCTTCCATCCAGAACACCACATCCTATCTCCAAGTCCTTACAAGCCATATCCTAAAGCACATCCTTCCTACAGGCCTTAAACCTGTCTAGGACACCCCCCCTCCCTCCCCCGAACATTCTGCTCAAAAATATTTTTTAGACTTTCACACATTAACAAGTCCAATACAGCAAATGAAAGATAAACATCTTGTTAATCTACCCATCGTATCCGATTTTTAAAATGTTTTACAGCGAAAACACAACATATATTTATGTTATTAGATCACCACCAAATCAAAAAAACACACAGCCATTTTTCCCAGCCAAAGTTAGAGTCACAAAAGCAGAATTAGAGATCAAATTAATCACTAACCTTTGATAATCTTCATCAGATGACACTCATAGGACATCATGTTACACAATACATTTATGTTTTGTTCGATAATATGCATATTTATATCCACAGATCTCGGTTTACATTGGCGCCATGTTCAGAAATGCCTCCAAAATATCCGGAGTAATTACAGAGAGCCACGTCATATAACAGAAATACTCATCATAAACTTTGACGAAAGATACATGTTTTACATATAATTAAAGATACACTGGTTCTTAATGCAACCGCTGTGTCAGATTTTTAAAAAACTTTACGAAAAAAGCATACCATGCAATAATCTGAGACGGCGCTCCGCCATGTTGGAGTCAACAGAAATTACATCATAAATATTCCCTTACCTTTGATGATCTTTCATCAGAATGCAGTGCAAGGAATCCTAGTTCCGCAATAAATCGTTGTTTTGTTCGATAATGTCCATTACTAGTGTCCAATTAGCTACTTTTGCTAGCATGTTTAGCTCACATGTCCAAAAGCTGGCGCTGGTCCAGGCGAACTCGGACGAAAACTTCAAAAAGTTATATTCCAGGTTGAATAAACTGGTCAAACTAAGTAGAGAATCAATCTTCAGGATGTTATTATCATATATATCGAATTACGTTCCAACCGGAGCATTTGTTTTTGTGTACAGAGTGATGGAACACAAGGTGATATCAAGAGTAATGTGCGCAACCAGGAACTGGCATTCTGCCAGACCACTGACTCATACCCCTCCCATCCGGTCCCACATCACATTAGAGGCTTCATTCCACGTTCTACTGACTGTTGACATCTAGTGGAAGGCGTAGGAAGTGCGAACAGATCCATATCTTACTGGGATGTGAATAGGCGATGAGTTGAAAATCAACCAGCCCCAGAATTTCCACTTCCTGTTTGGAAGTTTGCCTGCCCTATGAGTTCTGTTATACTCACAGACATAGTTTAAACAGTTTTAGAAACTTCAGAGTGTTTTCTATCCAATAGTAATAATAATATGCATATATTAGCATCTGGGACAGAGTAGGAGGCAGTTCACTATGGGCACGCAATTCATCCAAAGTGAAAATGCTGCCCCCTATCCCTAAAAGGATTTATTAAAGGCCCTACCAAAACCTCTGTTCCAAACCCTCCCCCATGTGCCGTTGTTCATGTGTGTAATAAATACCCATTAATCTGGATTCCTGATTCGCATTCTGACCAACGCACCATGGTAGCAGAAACAGTCCTGAACATACCTTTCAGCTTATCTTGGCCCTAGTCCTTTTTTTCACTGACATCATTCAGCGGATCAATGTATACCTACTTGTGTTAATCAGTTCCGGCCATAGAGAGACTCTCAATGATAACTGCACCCAGCTTTGACAGACAGTGCCTGGGTCAGCTGAGCCGAAACATGTCACAATACCCACAGTTCAATGGGGAAGCCTCTCTCCATCTGCCTCACAGGTGCAGCAAGATGAGGTCAAAGGTCATGGGAGTGTGGCCTGGCTAAGCCCAGGATGAGGTGTGGGGCCATTTTCCCCCCTTGACCCAGTGGAGTGTTCCCTAATGGTCTCCTGTTGAAAGAGAACCATGCTAAACTCCTCCACTTCCTCCCCTAATACACCCGCTAATACACCCCTCCTTTGTGACTGAAGATACTGGAGCGAAGGTGGTTGAATATCTAGTCCACTTCTCACCCTAGCTGTCCCATGGTGTGGTGCCTACCAGGAGGCTGCTGGGAAGAACCCCCCGTCCTTGGTGAGGAACAGCTAGATTCTCACGCCATTCTCACCATGGTTCTTGTGCTTTGTTCTCTTCATGTTAAGTGAGAGGGTTTCCAAGGTGGGACTTATCAATAGAACACTCTGTGGTGGATTAACCCATTCAACCCTACATGTTTTTATTTTAATGAGAGTGGAAGGATGGATATTTCTTTAATCTCAGATTGTATTCCGACAAGCTGGGAGTCTTCATTTAAAATAAAAAAACTTGCGTCTTGTCTGAACTTTCATCCCTATCTGAACCAATGAAGAGTATATCTTTGTGAATGTTTGACACTGAATGAATTAAACGCACAGAAAACTTGGAGAGAAAGATCAGACGCTTCCGGGTGGAGAAAGATTATCCACTATCTGTAAAAATATGAGTAAGAGCTTAGGTCTACATAACTATGCAGGGGAGAGGTAGCGAAGGAGAGAGGATTTTTGGGGGGGTGGGAGAGTGAAATGAGAGAGAGATGGGGGAGGAAAGGGAAGGAAAAAGAGAGGATATTATTTTCCCCTTGGCCTGCACATACACCCCTCACACCAGCTACTTGCTGATAAAGGCATATTGTTGCGCGGGTTGAAGGTAAAGTTCAGACCGTTTGAACCCTGGACGACCCCTCCCTTGTCCAAGCAAATGGTTAAATAGGGTCAGTAAGTGGAGACGGGGGTGACAATAGCCCACTTCAGCACAAAGAGGGCCTGCTTTTACAGGCCCAGGAGACGACACCAGTAGAGCCTGACAGTTCTCATGGTAATGGAATAAATGCCCGTTAGACCTCAGTGTGTGAAGGCTGTAAAATAATTACAGGGGAATTGAGGGTAAAACGACAGGAAATTGACCCAGGCCACAATGAGAGGTACCCCTTCTCAATGATGCCGTTGACACGGCCTGTCCCCTCAATCATATGATGCAAGATGCTTCGAGTCTCAGTGTATTCAAATTGGGACAGACACTGAAGCAATTTTCCGTTGTAATGTTAGTGAATTATGTACGAAGTTTATCATACAGGAAGCTGTACAATGTACAATGAATACAATTGTCATGAAAGTTGGAACCGTGCTGGAAAGGACAATGTGAAATTAAAATACCTGAACTAGCATAATATGGTTCAGGTCGGCAAGATGGTGAGAAAAGGGCATCAATGCTCCACAGATTAGCTGGTCAGGCGTTTGGGTCAATTTCCCATAAAATGTCCCCCTGCAGGGGGAGACATTACTATTTAGAGAACAACTTAAATTTTTACATCCTTTTTGGGGACTTAAAAATGAATGATATGTACTCATTGATTCTTGAAGAATATAACTTCTAAATGCCGCATGAGCTTAGTTCAACTTTCGAACTCCATCAGAACCCAAAATATATGGGCTTGTTTTTCTCCAATATTGTAAAACAAGTAAATGTTAACAAACACTACATAGCCTTAAAACATGGTTAAAACTATAATCTTGATATCATGGATGGTCTGTCCTTGCATCCATAGCTCAGTCTATTCATTTGAGTGGTTACGTTTCTCCAGCCTCATCCCTGAGCTTTTTACCAAAACAGGGGCACTTTGTTATTGCTTTGTTATTGTGTCAACTAAGGATTGCCGCTTTAAACCCGGGGAATGGTGTGTTATGATGTGTAGGGAACATTACTTTATATAGTCTCCATTCTCAAACCTGGAGGACATACACAAACAAACAAAAAACACAAATGCCCTTTTGCCACTTCCTGCGTCATTCTTCTTAAAAATAGCAACATGTCAGCATTGTTTTTTTGTTTTTTTTTCTCTGAGTTTTGACCCAGTTTTCTGCCTGCTACTGCAGTGTGAAGTCTTCCACAAATCGTGCGAGTGTGCGTGACTGCACGTGGTGTCTTCCTATCTATCTTCTAGTGTGTGGGACGTTAGAGATCCTGCGGGAGCCTTGGCGTTCAGCTCTGTGACTTACGATGAGGGGAAGTTAAGAGCAGCAGCGGAGCCACTTGTTCAATGGAGCTTTTGATTCGATCGCCAGCCAGACGACTCCGAGCCAAAGTCTTCCTCTGTCACTGGCACCTTGTGCTTTGATTGCACAGCCATTTGAAAAGGATAGAGTATCATAGCAACTGTGACACGGACATACCTTCACACAGGAAATAAAATGGTTTGATGGAAGACTACGTAACACCGCAATGTAGGCACAACGTCAAACCAACATACTCATTTAAAAGGCTCACAATAGCAAAGGATATACTTAAATGCATGCTGGCCTCACTAGTATTGAATTGACTTTTTATTTTTAAACTGTAGAGGTATAAATGTTACTGTTATAGCTAAATCCCAGACCATGCTATCCACCTAAATCACCCACTATAACACGAGACGGATAATGCCACATTATCCTGTGACCTAATATATTTGAGCACATCTGGGACATCCTGCCTTGGGGTACATAAAGAAATATGTTACAAATCCTTTACACATATGCATATCAGGTTATCAACCCATTATTCAGGACTAGGACCCTAGAAATAAGCAAGTGAGCGTAGGCTTTTCAGTTTAGTATGGCTAACTAGTTTCATAACACAATTGTTGTGCTAAATAGTTACCTGTCTAAAATAACACAGAGGGTGTTCTTTAATGGAAGCCTCTCCAACATAATCCAGGTAGAATCAGAAATTCCCCAGGGCATCTGTCTAGGCACCTTACTTTTTTCAATATTTACTAACGAAATGCCACTGGCTTTGTGACTCCACGCTATACACATCAGCTACTACAGCGACTGAAATGACTGCAACACTTAACAAAACGTTCCAGACAGTTTCAGAATGGATGGCAAGTTAGTCCTAAATATTTCCAAAACTAAAATCATTGTATTTGGGACAAATCATTCACTAGACGCTAAACCTCAACTAAAACTTGCAATGAATAACGTGGAAATTGAGCAAGTTGAGGTGACTAAACTGCTTGGAGTAACCCTAGATTGTAAACTGTCATGGTCAAAACATATTGATACAACAGAAGCTAAGATGGGGGGGAAGTCCATCCATAATAAAGCATTGTTCTGCCTTCTTAACAACACTATCAACAAGGCAGGTCCTACAGGCCCTAGTTTTGTCGTAGCTGGACTACTGTTCAGTCCTGTGGTCAGATGCCACAAAGAGGGACGTAGGAAAATTACAATTGGCTCAGAAGAGGGCAGCACGGCTGGCCCTTAAAAGTATACAGGGAGCTAACATTAATGATATGCATGTCAATCTCCCATTGCTGAAAGTTGTAGAGAGATTGACTTCATCACTACTTGTAAGAAGTGTTGACAAGCTGAATGTACCGAGCTGCCTGTTTAAACTACTAGAACACAGCTTGAACACCCATGCATACCACACAAGACATGCCACCATAGGTCTCTTCACAGTCCACAAGTCCTGAACAGACTATGGGAGGCGCACATTACTCCACAGAGCCATGACTACATGGAACTCTATTTCACATCAGGTAACTGATGCAAGCAGTAGAATCAGATTTAAAAACAGGTAGAAATACACCTTATGGAACAGCGGGGACTGTGAAGGAGACACACACAAAGGTACAGACACACGCATACGCACACAGGCGCTTGCACACGCACTCTACACACACGTACATTGTAATTTTGTAGTAGGGAAGGTATTATAATTTTTGGATTGTAGATATGTAGTGGTGAAATGATGTTATATGATGTACTGTTTTATCTTTTATTTTATGTGTAATGTAAGTGCCTTAATGTGTTTGGACCCCAGGAAGAGTAGCTGCTGCCTTGGCAACAACTAATGAGGATCCCTAAAAACTACATATACAAATAACGTAACAGCATGCGTCTATATCAAAAGCAAACCATTTTAATAAAACTATCTTTGCATCTATTGCTTGTACTACCGGTCTGACTGATGGTAGCAGGCCGCCTCCTATCCATTGTAAAATCATGTGAAGTTCAACTGGGGCTCTTTCTGTGTGTCACATTACAGCTCTGTTCTTTCCAACTACTCCCTCCCCTCTCCTCATTAGCTCCATACTGAGCCGACTCCAGGCCATTGATCAGCAGGGAATAGTCTGCAGAAGACCAGCACTTTCAGTCAACTCCTTCTCTCACATAGTTATCCCAGTTCTCAAGGTAATAGTGTTGTAATCATAACTGTCTGGATGTGTAATTCTCAGCCCAAGAGAGTTTTGCGATTGGAAATGAGCTTTATATTCCATATTAGTTCTCAGTTCGTTTATTTGTCAGTTCCTTTTTCACTTTCTAATCAGCCACAATTATTTTGCAGTATGTCGCTCTAACTTGGTGATAATGGCATCCATGTTTAAAAAAAAACTGGATGTCTACCCCCCCAGTGCTGAAATACAATTGTCATACATAATGTATATGTGCAATTTAGCCTATCCCATATAACATGGATGTTAGTCAAACAATGCAACATAAGCCATTGTCATAGAAAGCAGCTCTTCCTATATACATACTATACTGAACAAAAATATAAACGTGACTTGCAACAATTTCAAAGCTTTTACTGAGTTACAGTTCATATATGGAAATCAGTCAATTGAAATAAATACATTAGGCCCTAATCTATGGATTTCACATGACTGGGAATACAGATATGAATCTGTTGGTCATCTTTGAGTACGTCCAACTGGCCTCACAACCCCAGACCACGTGTATGGTGTTGTGTGGGCGAGCGATGTCAATGTTGTGAACAGAGAGCCCCATGGTGGCGGTATAGTATGGGTAGGCATAAGCTACGGACAATGAACACAATTGCTTTTTGTCAATGGCAATTTGAATGGCAATTATTGTGCCATTCATCCGTCGACATCACCTCATCTTTCAGCATGATCATGCACGACCCCATGTCACAAGGATCTGTACACAATTCCTGGAAGCTGAACATGTCCCAGTTCTTCCATGGACTGCATACTCACAAGACATGTCACCCATTGATCATGTTTGCGATGCTCTGGATCGACATGTACGACATGTTTCAGTTCCCGCCAATATCCAGCAACTTCGCAAAGCCATTGAAGAGGAGTTGGACAACATTCCACAGGCCACAATCAACAGCCGGATCAATTCTATGTGAACGAGATGATTCGCGCTGTATGAAGCAAATGGTGCTCACATCAGATACTGACTGGTTTTCTGATCCACACCCCTGCTTAATTGGCTGAAACAAAGTTCAGATTTGCATTTGCACTCATTTCAAAACAGAATAGAGTGAGACAAACTAAACTCAGTAAAACGCAGTTGGAATGTTTTCATGGCTGGAAAATGTCTCTAATTGCTGTCCTTTGAGTGGTTGAACGAAACAGTCAACATTTCCTTTCCCTCAAATTTGAGAGAAAATAGAAATATCTTCCTGTGATAAGGCACAGGTCAGCACCTCAGGAGTAAATGTCAGTTGGCTTTTCATAGCCGATCATTCAGAGTATCTCTACTGCTCTTGCTGTCTCTAGAGAGTTGAAAACAGCAGGTCTGGGAAGGGTAGCACGTCCAGTACACAGGCCAGGGTTCCATAGCCCCAGGCAGAACAGTTGAAACTGGAGCAGCAGCACGACCAGGTGGACTGAGGACAGCAAGGAGTCATCAGGCCAGGTAGTCCTGAGGCATGGTCCTAGGGCTCAGGTCCTCCTAGAGAAAGAAAGAGAGAGAGAGAGAGAGAGAGAGAGAGGGAGAGGGAGGGAGGGAGGGAGGGAGGGGGAGAGAGAGAGAGAGAGAGAGAGAGAGAGAGAGAGAGAGAGAGAGAGAGAATTAAAGAGAGCATACTTAAATTCACACAGGACACCGGATAAGACAGGAGAAATACTCCACATATAACAGACTGAAAGCACATCCCCCACACCACTAGAGGGATATCTTCAACCACCAACTTACCATCATGAGACAAGGCCTAGTATAGCCCACGAAGATCTCCTCCACGGCACGAACCCTAGGGGGGGCGTCAACCTGGACAGGAAGATCACATCAGCGACTCAACCCACTCAAGTGACGCACCCCTCCTAGGGACGGCATGGAAGAGCACCAGTAAGCCAGTGACTCAGCCCCTGTAATAGGGTTTGAGACAGAGAATCCAGGTACACACACAAGCCTCCCTCTCACTCACACACATAACTCCCCCCAACCTTACCCATTATCATATCAGCACAGTCGAATTGAAAAGATGAACATCAGTCATTCAGATGATATCCAGTGGGACAGGACTGGGCGGCAGTTAATGGAGTCTCCCTTGGAGGTTGGCTGGTGGTTCCCATGGGCCCCATGGGCTGGCGATCTGATGGGAGATGTCTGAGTGTCAGACATGGTGAGGGGGATGTAATCCCAGTCGTATGCACGGTTTGTCCCCTCAGGGCTGATTCCATCTGTACAAGGCCACGGTCTCCTTGGCTTCACGCTCATCTCCAGTACATCTCGCCTACACTGGAGAACCTCACATTGATTTTCTGGGCCTACATTCTATCTGCGCTACTACTCGTGTTGTGCGATGTGTTGTTGATTTGGCGGTCTGATGATTTGAGTTAGTTGGTTTAGCTGGTTGTCGATTGGTTGTGTTGAATATGCCAGGCTGTCTCAATGTCAGAATTCAGACTGCATAAACTATTGTGCAAATCCTTTTGTCTCAAAGTCATCTCAGATGTTCCGATTCATGTTTTTTTTTTTTTTTTGCTATTGAGTCTAGAAAGATGTGAATGGAATCCCTAAGCAACGTTTATTGGTATGATCCAATCTTCCATTTGTGCTTCCGTAGTACAACTGAAAGTGCCTCTGGGATGATGAGACATACAGGGAAAAGAGATACCGAGTCAGTTCCACAACTGAATGCATTCAACCGAAATGTGTCTTCTGCATTTAACTCAACCCCTCTGAATCCGAGAGAGGCGGGGGGGACTGCATTAATCGACGTCATCGGCGCCCAGGGAGCAGTTGTTCTTGGGGGTTAACTGCCTCGCTTAAGATTTGTTCTACCTTGCCGGCTCTTTGATTCAAACGAGCAACCTTTCGGTTACTGGCCCAGTGCTCTTAACTGTGCTAACTCCTGCCCGCAGCATATAGACATATAGAACTATAATTGTCTATACTATATAAATAACCATGATTCTCAGCGGGATTAAATATATTGGGAACTGCTATGAGAGAAAGCATTGGAGGTCCCCATAGAGCTTACACAAAGTGTTATACATTCACACTGCGCATTGCCACCTACTGTACTGTACACACGGATCATTGGGGACAATGTGAGAATGGTCAAGGGAACCTTTATGTGATAACTGGAACCTTGCACTGAAATTACCCCATGCCCCTTTAGTTTGCCCCTGAAGAAAAGCAATTATAAAAGTCTGATGCACCTTGGTGACTAATTTCCCACCTAACAGGCATCGAAAGGCCTGGGGGGGATTTCGCAGCTCGTGCAATCGCTCCTCTCAACAACGAGGAGGAGAAAGAGGAGTGGAAACAGAGCGGGATTGGAGGGAGGGAGGGAGGGCGTCGGACATATTAAGCATTAATATTTTACACACTCGAGCCGCCATTTGTCTCTTTCCTATTTTCCTTGGATTTAATCATCTCCACAGATGCGTCAGAGGGAGTCAGGGGCTCGCTGAAATATGCACATGTGGTGGTTATGTGTTATAAAGAGAGCTGTGTTATAAAGAGAACTGGGTTCTAAAGAGCTGCCGAGTCATTGTGATGGTTCTCTCTTTGTGATGAGGGACAGCAGGAATCACGTTCAGCACTCAATGAGAGTTGGTCTACCATGGGAAATTGGCAATTCATAGGCAGGTCGGAAAAGCAGGTCTATGGGAGATAGGCCTACAGCCAGACATTAGTATAAGCAATGTATGTACAGTTTTTACTTCTGAAACCTCTCAATATTTCTTATATACTGATCAAAAATATACATGCAACATGTAAAGTGTTGGTCCCATGTTTCATGAGACCAGAAATACGCACAAACAAATTAGTTTACTGTTAGTGAGCATTTCTCCTTTGCCAAGATAATCCATCAATCTGACAGGTGTGGCATATCAAGAAGCTGATTAAACAGCACGATCATTACACAGGTGCAACTTGTGCTGGGGACAATAAAAGGCCACTCTAAAATGTCACCAAGTTTTGATGGAGTGTGCAATGCTGACTGCAGGAATGTCCACCAGAGCTGTTGCCACGAACGCAATTGCATTTATCGATGGCAATTTGAATGTACACAGATACCGTGACGAGATCCTGTGGCCCATTGTCGTGCCATTCATCCACCGCCATCACCTCATGTTTCATCATGATAATGCCCCATTTCACAAGGATCTGTACACAATTCCTGGAAGTTGAAAGTGTCCCAGTTCTTCAATGTCCTGCATACTCACCAGACCATTGAGCATATTTGGGATGTACGACAGCGTGTTCCATTTAGGGGCATTGGGAGTGGGACAACGTTCCACAGGCCTCAATCAACAGCCTGATCAACTCTATGCAAAGGAGATGAGTCGTGCTGCATAAGGCAAATGGTGGCCACACCACAGACTGGTTTTCTGATCCACGCACCTACTTTTTTTTTAAAGGTGTCTGTGACCAACAGACGCATATCTGTATTCCCAGTCATGTGAAATCCGTAGATCAGGACCTAATTAATTAATTTAAATTGCCTGATTTCCTAATATGAACATAAAAGTTCCTATGTGTATTGAACATCTGTCAAAATCATTTAGCCATAAAACGTAGTTAAGCAAGTACATAAGGTTTAGCGTCTGCGGGCATAAGGTCCACTTGTCTAGCTTCTAGACATGTTTATTGTTTTTTTAATATTCTGTATATTTATATATTCTGTATATTTATTTGTCTGTCATCATCTGCCCATTATTTCAAACACACATCCTCCTACGCACAAATCCTACTCTGTGGAATCTGGAAGTGTCTTTGGACATAAAATCCTCTTCCTTTGGCAACATCTTTACTACAACGCTGTCAGCCCTGGGTCTGGTTCCATTGCTCTCTCTTACTTTCACTCGTCTTTTGTCAGACTGTGGTGTCAGTCACTTCTTGCAGCCGCGGGTGCCAGAGAGGCTTCTCGACGTCCCATTGTGACATCAGTGATGAGCGCCACTCCAGGTGTGCGCTGACTCCTGCCCAGCTCGGCCCAGAAAGCTTTAATCTGAGCAGGGACGGGGCAGGGAGCCGGGAGCTTTGGCCCATAGCCGTGTGTGCGGTTCAATGATAAGACCTTCAAATTCAGGAGCCCTCTGCTGTCTTCTTCTTCCCCTCCCTCTATCTTGCCTCCTTCTACTTCCCTTTTATCCCTCCATCCCCACTAAGGGCAGGTGAGAACCTGACGGGATGGCCTGATGGGAAATAAATAAGCCCTGCATTTAAAGGAGTGAATTGCATTTTTCAAACCTTTTTGAAGCAGCAATTTCCGTTTTTCTCCGTGAGCTGTTCGATTAGGAAGAAAACTGCCCCATAATGGAATATTTAATCCATGAACCAAACCATTGTGAAATTAGAAACTGGGCCTCACAAATATATGGGGGGAATGAACTTGAATCTTTCTGAAAGGTACTGGATGACTGGAGGCTGCTGCTTTTTCAACTACACAGGAAATGCTGCTTGCCTATTGATCGCTGTGCAAAGTAGATTTCAATGGGTTGTATTGTCAGCTGCAAATCCCATATATATTTGAGCTTCTGCAAATCTCTGGCTCTTTGCAACAAGGAGGTGAGAATTCATATAGGGATTCCACATCTATGATGCCACTTTTCCTTTTCCATCAATTCACATATTTCCTCTTAAATCCAGGAAGGATTCATTCCAATTGCAGACTACGTAGGCATTTGGAATGGCTTTGACACTAGCTTCACATTGAATCCCTCTCAAATTCTACAGCACTAGTGCCTGTGGTTATACTGTTATGCTGTCATGTCTTTTCTTATTAAATAGAACAAAATCATACACACACAATCCCAGCTCTTACATACAGGCCACTCTTAAACCCGTCAGTGTGTGATGTAAAGGGCTCGTCTGGTAACATACACAGTACACTACAAACGTACCCGTTTAGACAAAAACATACACGCAGCATTCTCCTCGTTAACCTTTGGAGAGGCAGCTGTGTGATTGTTTATGCTCTGTCCCTGTGTGACAGGCAACGCTCAGGGTGATAGAATACCCCATTCACACACGCACCAGACAGCCTCTGTGGTGCCATCTGGTTTCATAGAGGACTTACCCGGTAAGTATCAGTGCAAGGTGAAGAGGTAACATCCCACATTCCCCCTCCCGCTCTACCCCTGACACGTTTCTGACCCCCCCCCCTCAAAATCTAGATACATGAGGTTTGAGGTTATTTATTTATCTATTCCCCCCCTTCACTTGACAGACTTGACACACTTCTTCCTACCACCAGATGGCAGTGTTAACTCGCAGCGCCTGTTTTACACCCTCTTTTTTCTCTCTCTTGTATAAAACAAAGTAATTGCCTGCAGCACAGTTCAGAAGCTGCAGCTCCGGCTGACGCAGTTCTGGCTGGGCCCAGTCAATCCTTATTCATCACAGGAACACAGTTGCTGCTCTGAGGATGAGGGTTTTAACACGACCTGTTGACAACACCGTTTGTATGTGTCTGCATGTGTGTGTGTGTGTGTGTGTGTGTGGCAGGTGAACCGTGCTGCCATCCAACCCCTTCCTCTTGATATTCATCTATCTAACAACCATTTATAATTCAAAATGAGGAAGCCAGGGATTTTTGGGGCACTCCGAGAGGGGAGTATTTTTTCCCCTGCACCACACAGCAGCAGCAGACTCTGATCGCTCCACTCGGTCTGATCAAAGCGGGAGGAAGTGTTATCGCGCCAGTGTTTGACACCTTCCCCGCTTACTGCTGACAGAGAGAGGGGAAGGCCTAATTAAAACAGAATTCACTATCGTTCTGCGGGGAGTCAAGTATCTAGATCGGCTCTGATTGTGGGCTATGTGGGAGAATGTGGGGGGTTGGGTTACTGGAGTTACCTGAGGAGATAGAGGATCGGGGTCACTCTAAATGGGGCTCTAGCACCGGCTCCATCAGACCCTGGCTGCGTCTCAAATGGCACCCTATTTGCTATGTATAGAACTACTTTATGACCCAGGCCCATAGGGTTCTGGTCAGAAGTAGTGCACTCTTGGCAATAGGTTACCATACGGGACGCAACCCATGTCATCCCCCACTCCATTACTGTCAAACTTCCAGCTTGTAGATAGTATGAAGAGGGGCCAAAGAGCATTAGTTACTGAGTGTGTTCAGGGGTTTTGGGGGAACATTTAGGGCATTGGGAGGAGGTATGCATGTCTGGGATTTCATAGATCTGCCCTGGCGTTAATCGGTTGGAAAAATGCATTCCGGAGAGAGAAAGGTGGATGTTGTACTCTTCCAAATCTTTTTGTTGTTTTTGATGCAACTAAGGCCTAACCAGACATGACATTAAGTTTGACTGTATGTCAACAAGAGTGCATGAGATCAATGCATTATTTCTGCAGAAACCCTATTTTAATAAGGAAGCAATCATTAGTTCAACAGTACTTGGACACCCATTCTCTGTAGACATTGATGTATCCAAACACACGTGTGCTTTGATTCAAATACTCCACAGACCCATTCAGAAAAGGAAATGATTCAATTTCGTAATTTAGCAGACACTCTTATTCAGAGCAACTTACAGTAGTGAGTGCATACATTTGAATACCTTCTTCATACCGGTTCTCTGTGGGAATTGAATCCACAACCCTGGCGTTGCTAGCACCATGCTCTACCAACTGAGCTACACAGGGCACAGAAGCATGTAAAAAATAAGCAACATATTGAAGATAATCAGTAGCTGTCTGACTCTTGCAAAGTGACAAAATGTTTGTAGCTGTCCAATGATTTGGCTGCAGACAATGCACTATTTGATTCAATAGAATGCTGTGGTTGTCATTTATGAAGGATGCAGCACTCTGGCTTCTACAGACCAATCAACCTAGCCGAAAATAAAGAAAAGAAAGCCTCAGTGGAGGTTATGTACTGTGTAATGATATTTTTTCATCAAGGCTTCTGTCACTGTACACGCTGTGTGTGTTTGTGGGCATATACAGTGCAATGAATAGTGAAAACACACTGTATGTAAATGCAAGAATCCACCCACGGATGGACGCAGACATGCACGTGGTCACACTCATCCATGTCGCATGTTGTAGCAAACCATGGTCATCAAGGTGAATCTCAGATCTTAGCTTGGCTGATTGAACCACTGTCAAAGTGACCAGGACCTTGATATGTCCAGAGCTCTCCCACTCACAGCCAGGAAACACACAACTATGCTCTATTAAACACACCAAACCACCATGTCTCATAGCCCCTATTAGGCTAAAGTGACTTGTGTCTCCGGTTCCCACAACAACCGGTTCAAAGATTATCTGACAAGTGAGGAAGGAAAGATAATAGGACAAATTCCAAACGCCAGGCCAATTACTGCTTTACAAATCCATCACACTGGGGACTCCCGTGGGACCTGAGCCTCACACTGTGTGCTGAATGAATGACTGGAAATCAATGGTGGCTGTGTGTTCACTGTGGTGGTATGTGGTGGTGTGGAGACCACCAGGGACGGGTCGGTGTGTTGACGTGACCTGTTTCCACCTTACCTGGTTGCACCAAAATGATCCCACCACTCGGAATGACTCGGCTCTTTCTTTGCTACCAGTGTATTAGACACAAGCCAAGTCTTGGCCTCTGATGGTAGACGCAGCGAGCAATCTACCAATGGTTGATAATATCCGTTGAATTGTTGAACTCATCCAGATTACTAGTTTGCTGGGTTTCTTCTTCTTATTGAGCAATCTACCGCTGCATCAAATGTAGATTGTGTGTACTGGTATAGTCAGTGCTACAATTGCAGGTAGAGGATGAATAAAGTGGAGTTAAGGTGTCCATGGAATTATTTATTGCGCACAATGTCAGTGATGGGTTTCCACAGAAAGAACAGGCCGTTCCTCTCTATGCTCTGCAACGTCTAGGTCAAAACACTCCAGAACAGTCTACTCAGAAACTCTATTTCATGTCTCATTCTAGCTTCTCTGACCTGCATTTCCTTGACCTTCGGATGTCTCTTCAAAGGGAAAATACTTATATTTTTGGAATGAGACCAATGAGAGGGCATGTCTGAATACATGATGATTTTCCATTTTCCAATAATGTTGATTTTCCATTTTCCAATAATGTTGATTTCTATTTTCCAATAACTCTCAGTGTAGCTTTCTTCATAGGACAAATTATTAGAAAATGTTGTAATATAATCTTTGATAATCTTTTAGTAATATAATATTTGGTAATCTTTTAGTAAACTAATCTTTGATAATATTTTAATCTGATAATACATGATTTGCCCTCTTTATCAGATAAAAAAAATGGTTTATCTCATCAACATCAGCTCTGTGCATCACTGAAAACATAGCCATGAGAAACCTCCCCATTTAGTGAAAACATTTCAAACCCATTCCTTTGTCTCTGTGTGCCATGTGTGGCACCTCCTGGTTATATCACACATGACCGTAAAAATGATGCGGTCAGTGCCAAATTTTCACCAAACTAAACTTCCCATTTTCCTGCTACCGAACCTCATCTTAGTATTCCTGCCACCCAATGTGTTATCATTGGAATCCCATAAAGCCATTAGTTACTTGACTTTTTCCCAGTGACCTATTTCAATTAACTGCCTGAAATAACAAGGTTAATCGAGATAGTTCCTGTGTTTACTTGAAGCTCAGGTGTTTGGGAGAGGGATTTCCTACTTATTTATGCATCAGAATCATCGCGAAGGATAGGCTGGAAACCAAAATGCAGAGCATTTGAGCCATGCTCAACAAAATGTGTAAAAAAAACAATTTCAACAAAATGTGTAATAAAGAAATAGATCAAAATAAACACTAGGTGAGGTCACAGTGACACTACCATGGATTCAAAATGAAATACATTTTGAAAAGGGGTTTAGAATGACATGTCAATTGATTTTCATAAAAATAATGACATGTTCTGGCACAACTCTAATGAATATGCAATCCAAATAATCAGATCTTTCAAGCCATAACATTATTAGTGAGGGTATTGGTGTGATAGTGTCACCAAGTTCATGTCACCATGCTATTTGGCTGTGTGACTCAGAACACTGTGAACACTTACATCACTGCTACCGGGTGCCATTACAATAATTGAACTACACTTACGTTCCCTTTTCCCTCTTTATACAATATATACCAGCCACTCGCTGTTACGAGTTCTGCTTCCTGTGGTCTGCTTCCTGTTGGGAGGCTGCTCTCAGAAAACCTACTTACATTTGCCATTCAAAGTGATAGAAAGACCGCAGAAAGAACCTTCGGATTACAGCCATTCATCTCTATGGAGGGTCTCAAACAGAGGTGTCATGCCCATAGGGGGCACAATGGCACGTGCCCCCTCAGATTTGTCCTATTTTAAACATGGTCAGATGTTAAATGAATTAATACACTTCATTTTTAAGCCCACGTTTTATCATCATTATTTATTTTAAAAGATCTGTCTGCTGTATTTTGCTGCAGAGGGGGCACACTTCTCCCCCCCCCCCCCCCCCTATCCTCACATACTTCTTGCCACCTCTAAAATAATGGTGTCAAATATGCAGGTTGGGTTCCAAGTTTTTCCTTTCAGTTGCCTTGATGCCCGCCAGCACAAAAAAGCTAAATAACAACAACACAATCACTGCATCTGTCAAAGCCGTGTATATAAACAGAAGTGGGTGTTGGCGGTGCACTTTCATTATGCTATGCCGTGCTTGGCTGAGTGACGTTCCAAAGTGTTTACGTTCTGCAGGGCTGGGCCTAGAGGTTGACTGGCCTCAAGCCAGAGGTTCTTCATTTTCTCTCCACTGATAAGACCACCTAACTAGGCCTGCCTTTGCTGCTATCCGAACTATAATTATTGTCTGTTTGTCTTTCCTTTCATATTTTTGTTGAGTCTCTCTTTCCCTAATCTCTTTCTTATGTTGTTTGGTCTTGCTGTGAAGCTTCCCGAGCCCTGTGAGTGCCATGCGAACAGCAAGCTTTTGAGTGACGCCTGGCGCTGCCAACCTCACAACGGGGGGGCGATCCTTCTCTTCCTCTTGTCACCTTTCATTGAATGGGGCGTGGATAAAGGCAGAGACTGGGAGAGGCACATCAAGGCTCTCAGAGAGGGGGGCACAGATGTTCCGTTGAAGCGCTGGCAGCCATTATCCCTCCTTTTGTTTCGGGCATCTAAAATGATGACTGAATGACACCTGACAGATGAAGCTAGCGGAATAGGAGTCTAAAGGAAATGGCGAAAAATTGCTTGTACGTTCTGCTGTGACAGTGAAAAGGTGAATCCTTCATCGAAATGTCATTTGAGATGGTGTTAATGTGTTTGGAAAAGGGAGCACGTTGTGAATAAGGGGAAATTGCTCTTTGGTGAATGATCGTGTTAAAGGAAATATCCAGTTAAACTACATTTTTGTTATTTTTTCATTAGTCCACTGTTTATATTGTTCCAAAATGTTTTACATGTCAGCAGTCAAGTTTTAAGATATAGGATTTTCAAGAAGCGAAGTGTTACTTGCCACTTTGTCATGATGATGTGTTTTGCATCATATGATTAATTTTGTATCATGATCATGATGGTAGCAAGTGACATTTTGCTTGAAAATCCTATATCTTGAAAACTTGACTGCTGACATGCAAAACGTTTTGGGAATGTAACAGGGGACTAATGAAACAAAACCAAAATATTGTTTTTGAGTGGAGTTTTCCTTTAAATGCCTGGGAACAATTTGGTGTCATGATGTTTTTGAAACAAGTCTGGTCATCAAGACAGTAATGAACGAATACCCAGATGTATTTTAGTAATATCAGCAGGGAATCACCTATGTCACCTAGAACAAGAAGGTCCACAAGACAAGTATGGGGTTTCATGAAGCATCTGGGAAATGTATACATGAATCACTCACATATGTCAGGAATGGAATGGAATCTCTATACAGTACATGTGCTGTACTGAAGGAAATATTAATCTATAGCCCAACTCAAATACAATTACTCCTTACGTTCTCGCTGTCTGTTCATTGTGACTCATCCAGAAAGACAGGAGATAACATTAGGCTTTAGTTACCCCAACTCCTTTCAGATCAGAGGCCTTACAGGAAGGCCAGGATATACTATACCTGTAGGGAGTCACTAGAGAGAGGGACGTAGCCTTTCCTCTCTCCCTTATTGCCATGGCTCCCAGCATGCCTTGTGCCTCTGATGATGACAGATAGAACACTCAGGCGTTCTCCCTGAGGGAAACATCCGTTACCTTTCACACCAGTCACCCTGCGTCTCCGTGTCATCTGTCACCTCAGCCTCCATTAAGCAACCGACCATGCACCAAGAAGTTCTGTTTAGTTTTTCTTCGATTGAAAAAACCCAACCATAAAGCCATGTGTACATGCCCCTACCTCCCTGGCAATATAAATAGGTAAATACCGGCAAGCAGTAGAACATTCTAGGTGCCGGTACTCAGCTCCCGTTAGCTCCTGACCAAGTCAAGCACCTCTTTTTCTCCTTATGCTACACCTTGAGATAACACATTCACTTGAAGCTTCTCAAAGCCTGGGAGTTTGGCAGCACTACAGATTCAGCTCTGAAATTTCCAAAACATGTATTCAAGCAGGTGATTAACTGAGAACACACAGGACGTGGTGAACAGTAGTTACTAATGGGATAGAAGTATTACTCCCAAAAGGACGGAAAAAAAATACTATCTTTAAAAGACGTTTGAAAATGGAACTGAATAGGACAGGATATAGTGAAAGATTTCTTTACCCTGGGCTACCAAAACAGAAGCTATACAGGTCCATCGTGGATTTTTATCTACTTAGTGATAAAGGAAAGTGATAACATTATCACTGTTTCCAGATATTTGTTCTCATTTGCCGGGCCTCATCCATGGCACGTCTGTCAGGCTAGCTGTAATAATGGGCTTTGCAGAAGGGAAAGCAGTCTGGCTGGTAAATCTGTTGTGTTGACCGAGTTACTTGTTCATTTGTGTATCATACCTCTATATTATGTGCTATTTAGATTGTTAGTGTTATAATGTCCATCTGGTAGTGGACATCAGGACATGTCAGAAGCGAGCTACAATATGTTTAGCTTGAAATTAGTCTACATCTGTTTTCTGTACATTTATTTATCGAAAATAGTCTACATATCCACTTAGTCACGGACAAGTGCATGCATATACTCTCAATTTGTCATAAAAAAAACGGGCAATAAAAACTATTTTCCCTTTTAGGACATCATGAGTGTTGTTTTTGATGGGCTGAGAGAAGGGCTTCAGTGGAGCGGTGGTTTGCCAATTGAAGCTCAAAACAGGGTAGAGTTGAGCAGCTCCATTAGCCAAACTCTATCTCAAAGATCAATTTTGCTAAATCAATTAGAATACTCTGTGCGCGTCGGTTTCCAAGTAGTAATCTTAATATTTCTCAAATAAGATTGCATTTGTGCAAATCAACAACATACACCCAATTCATAATTATCAACGCTGTGGTTGTTAACTGGGGAACAATTGATTTCACAAGCAGCAGAGAAGCAGGGGAGAGAGGTTAAAGGGAAAATGAACTCAATCTATATTTTGTTATTGTTTTTGTATTTTGCGTTACTACGATGTGGCCGGTGACACTTTGCTTCTTGAAAGTCCAATATCTAGAAAACTCCACTGCTGACATGCAAAACATCGTGGGACTGTATTAACAGTGGACAAAAAAAAAAGACTAAAATATGTTTTTTTTCGTGTTTTTTCCCTTTAAAGCCGCTCCAACTCAATCTTCTGAGCGCCTTTGGCTTCTATGTATTATACTGTATGGCAGAAATTCAATACCCCCTCAGTTACTGAATGTTTTTAAACAGAGTCAAGTGTCTGCATCCCAAATGCTACCCTATTCCTTGTATATAGAACTACTTTTGATCTGAGCCCTAAGGTCCCTAGTCAAAAGTAGTGCACTCAGGTAATAGAGTGCCATTTGGGACTCACATAAATGTATCCGTGTCTACCGCCACTCTCCCTCTGACTTTGGTCATAAACGATAGAGGTCACAAATGAAAAATATTATTTTCATCATTTGACCAGGCCGTTTTTCCAAATTGCTGTTCTTTGATGCAACAACTTGAAGTGGGGTCCACACATTGCTTTTTGCTTTCTGTTATTTTGTCGGGTGCAGTTTCAGGCCGATGATAACAAGCTGGCAGCTTGGTTCTGCACTGCCCATTTTGGAGTAAGTGCACCTGGTTTTGATGTGAACCGCCAGAACAACAAGTCATTTTGTTGTTCTGGTTCACCGAACACACCATTCTCTATGCTCGCTAGTTGGCCCCAGTGGGGGGGACCTTTGTCTGCTGCACGAAAATAGATACATTCAATCATAACTACAAACTCTCCATTGAATCTTTTAGCATCTTGTGTATTATGGAGAAATGGCACCACTAGGCAAAGATAACAGAGAAGCAACCAATTTTAATATTTGATTGAGTTGTCATCTACCCAACCAAACTTGATGGCCTGCGAGTATAGCTAGAATACATGATGCATTTAAGGCATTACTGATGACCTGCAGTATGCAGCATTATAAAGGAAGTTTGAACTACTTATAAGCTACAATGGCCACATAGTCAGTTTTATAAAACATGTGTAATGGATGTTATAAGGCACATGTATTTACCTCTGAATGAGTCAGCAAAAATCTGTAAAGTAAGTGAAATGAAGTTGATCAAATAATCAATCAATCAAGGAAGGCTTGCTGAACCTATTCCCTATTTACAGAATGATTTGTTGACAATCATATGAATAATTGCCACAATGAATGACATCTCGACGGCTTGGGTAGGAGTGACTCACCCCAAGCTACTACTGTGTTGCCAACCATTGTTATTCAAGCCTCCTAGAAACATCCCATAGACTTTTAATTATTTACATCGAATTAATCCTCTGTTTTGTATCTGAGGCAGATGAAGTATCCTCGGTGTTTTATGACCACCAACGTCATTCAACTCAGTGTCCTCTGTGTGTGAGAGTGCTCTCACTCTGCCACACAATCCTCTGAGTGTGTGTGTGCATGCTGACGAGTGTGTGTGTGCATGCTGACGAGTGTGTGTGTTTGCTGACGAGTGTGTGTGTGTGCTGACGAGTGTGTGTGCATGTGAGTGCTGATGAAATCACTTCCCACCACATAATGTTGTTTGCCTCCTTTCTCCCCTGCTGCAGACACATCAGCACAGCACAGTAATGTATAGGTATGCACACACACACACACACACACACACACACACACACACACACATACACACACACACACACACACACACACACACACACACACACACACACACACACACACACACACACACACACCACACACACACACACACACACACACATCAACTCAAGGACAAAAACAAGCATGCCAACACATACATTTGAAGTCGGAACTTTACATACACCGTAGCCAAATACATTTGAACTCAGTTTTTCACAATTCCTGACATTTAATCATAGTACAAAATCCCCTGTTTTAGGTCAGTTAGGATCACCACATTATTTTAAGAATGTGAAATGTCAGAATAATTTACATTTACATTTAAGTCATTTAGCAGACGCTCTTATCCAGAGCGACTTACAAATTGGTGCATTCACCTTATGACATCCAGTGGAACAGTAGTGCATCTGAATCTTTTAAGGGGGGGGGGGGTGAGAGGGATTACTTTATCCTATCCTAGGTATTCCTTAAAGAGGTGGGGTTTCAGGTGTCTCCGGAAGGTGGTGATTGACTCCGCTGTCCTGGCGTCGTGAGGGAGTTTGTTCCACCATTGGGGGGCCAGAGCAGCGAATAGTTTTGACTGGGCTGAGCGGGAACTGTACTTCCTCAGTGGTAGGGAGGCGAGCAGGCCAGAGGTGGATGAACACAGTGCCCTTGTTTGGGTGTAGGGCCTGATCAGAGCCTGGAGGTACTGAGGTGCCGTTCCCCTCACAGCTCCGTAGGCAAGCACCATGGTCTTGTAGCGGATGCGAGCTTCAACTGGAAGCCAGTGGAGAGAGCGGAGGAGCGGGGTGACGTGAGAGAACTTGGGAAGGTTGAACACCAGACGGGCTGCGGCGTTCTGGATGAGTTGTAGGGGTTTAATGGCACAGGCAGGGAGCCCAGCCAACAGCGAGTTGCAGTAATCCAGACGGGAGATGACAAGTGCCTGGATTAGGACCTGCGCCGCTTCCTGTGTGAGGCAGGGTCGTACTCTGCGGATGTTGTAGAGCATGAACCTACAGGAACGGGCCACCGCCTTGATGTTAGTTGAGAACGACAGGGTGTTGTCCAGGATCACGCCAAGGTTCTTAGCGCTCTGGGAGGAGGACACAATGGAGTTGTCAACTGTGATGGCGAGATCATGGAACGGGCAGTCCTTCCCCGGGAGGAAGAGCAGCTCCGTCTTGCCGAGGTTCAGCTTGAGGTGGTGATCCGTCATCCACACTGATATGTCTGCCAGACATGCAGAGATGCGATTCGCCACCTGGTCATCAGAAGGGGGAAAGGAGAAGATTAATTGTGTGTCGTCTGCATAGCAATGATAGGAGAGACCATGTGAGGTTATGACAGAGCCAAGTGACTTGGTGTATAGCGAGAATAGGAGAGGGCCTAGAACAGAGCCCTGGGGGACGCCAGTGGTGAGAGCGCGTGGTGAGGAGACAGATTCTCGCCACGCCACCTGGTAGGAGCGACCTGTCAGGTAGGACGCAATCCAAGCGTGGGCCGCGCCGGAGATGCCCAACTCGGAGAGGGTGGAGAGGAGGATCTGATGGTTCACAGTATCGAAGGCAGCCGATAGGTCTAGAAGGATGAGAGCAGAGGAGAGAGAGTTAGCTTTAGCAGTACGGAGCGCCTCCGTGATACAGAGAAGAGCAGTCTCAGTTGAATGACTAGTCTTGAAACCTGACTGATTTGGATCAAGAAGGTCATTCTGAGAGAGATAGCGGGAGAGCTGGCCAAGGACGGCACGTTCAAGAGTTTTGGAGAGAAAAGAAAGAAGGGATACTGGTCTGTAGTTGTTGACATCGGAGGGATCGAGTGTAGGTTTTTTCAGAAGGGGTGCAAATCTCGCTCTAATAATAGTAGAGAGAATTATTTATTTCAGCTTTTATTTCTTTCATCACATTCCCAGTGGGTCAGAAGTTTACATACACTCAATTAGTATTTGTATTGGTATTGCTTAACTTGGGTCAAACGTTTCGGGGACCCTTCCACAAGCTTCCCACAATAAGTTGGGTGAATTTTGGCCCATTCCTCCTGATAGAGCTGTGTAATGGAGTCAGGTTTGTAGGGCTCCTTGCTCGCACACAGTTTTTCAGTTCTGCTCACAAATGTTCTATAGGATTGAGGTCAGGGTTTGTGATGGCCACTCCAATAACATGACTTTGTTGTTCTTAAGCCATTTTGTCATAACTTTAGAAATATGCTTGGGGTCATTGTCCATTTGGAAGACCCATTTGCGACCAAGCTTTAACTTCCTGATTGATGTCTTGAGATGTTGCTTCAATATATCCACATAATTTTCCTCCCTCATGATGCCATATATTTTGTGAAGTTTTTATTTTATTTTTTATATTACCTTTATTTTACTAGGCAAGTCAGTTAAGAACAAATTCTTATTTTCAATGACGGCCTAGGAACAGTGGGTTAACTGCCTGTTCAGGGGCAGAACGACAGATTTGTACCTTGTCAGCTCGGGGATTCGAACTTGCAACCTTTCGGTTACTAGTCCAATGCTCTAACCACTAGGCTACCCTGCCGCCCCATAAGTGCACCAGTCCCTGCTGCAACAAAGCACCCCCACAACATGATGCTGCCATCCTCGTGCTTCACGGTTGGGATGGTGTTCTTCGGCTTGCAAGCCTCGCCCTTTTTCCTCCAAACATGACGATGATCATTATGAGAAACAGTTCTATTTTTGTTTCATCAGACCAGAGGACATTTCTCCAAAAACTACGATCTTTGTCCCCAATGTGCAGTTGTAAACCGTAGTCTGGCTTTTTTCATGGCAATTTTGGAGCAGTGGCTCCTTCCTTGCTGAGTGGCCTGTCAAGATATGTTGATATAGGACTCGTTTTACTGTGGATATAGATACTTTTGTACCTGTTTCCTCCAGCATCTTCACAAGGTCCTTTGCTGTTGTTCTGGGATTGATATGCACTTTTCGCACCAGAGTACGTTCATCTCTAGGAGACAGAACGCGTCTCCTTCCTGAGCGGTATGACGGCTGCGTGATCCCATTGTGTTTATACTTGTGTACTATTGTTTGTACAGATGAATGTGGTATCTTCAGGCGTTTGGAAATTGCTCCCAAGGATGAACCAGTCTACAATTTTTTTTCTGAGGATTTCTTTTGATTTTCCCATGATGTCAAGCAAAGAGGCACTGAGTTTGAAGGTAGGCCTTGAAATACATCCACAGGTACACCTCCAATTGACTCAAATTATGTCAATTAGCCTATCAGAAGCTTCTAAAGCCATGACATCATTTCCTGGAATTTTTCAAGCTGTTGAAAGGCACAGTCAACTTAGTGTATGTAAACTTCTAACCCACTGGAATTGTGATACAGTGAATTATAAGTGAAATAATCTGTCTGTAAACAATTGTTGGAAAATTACTTGTGTCTTGCACAAAGTAGATGTCCTAACCAACTTGCCAAAACCGTAGTTTGTTAACAAGAAATTTGTGGAGTAGTGAAAAACAAGTTTTAATGACCCAAACCTAAGTGTATGTAAACTTCCGACTTCAACTGTACGTACACATATAACACTCCCCCCAAATAGCTTTCCACACTGCAGCCCCCAATCTGCAATGTTTAATGCTATGTGATGGCAAACTGACGACAAAGTGCTCTCATTGGAAGAGGGAGGGAGGGAGTTGGCCTGTAAGTCAACCATTCAAGCGAGTTGAAAAAGAGCTCCCCTCTGGTTGTTAGTGGTGGGGAGGCTACCTCTCATGCACTCTGCTTGTCCTTGAAAGAAAGACGGTGCCTCAGATGAGAGCGCCTTCATTGAAGCGCCTTCAGACTTGAAGCATTGCCTGTGTACATCAGCACATTCACCGTATTAGGTTTTGTTTAGGTAGAACTGTCAGTTTCAATCTTTGGGTTTTTCGTCTGCATTGATTTCTATTTAATGGTGGAGGTAAATAGAACCGTTCAACTCATTGTTTGTGATGCCTCTGTGCTTTGTATATGAACTAATATGAAAGGGAATTGATTTTCTGTGGACACCATGTTCAATGTATTCTAAAAGGCCTGTCTGGTCATTGCTCTGATTCAACTATTTGAAGATGGTGTAGAAAGCCTGAGTTTTTGCTGCTCACATCGACTGATCATTTAAAAGTGCCTGCAAGAGCTTGGGTTAAAAGGGGTTGGAGGCAGTCAAATTAAATTGGGCTTTGGATTAGAATTTAAAGGGATACTTCCTGGTCAGGTCACACTTGCATTGATTCAGTTTATTAGACAATGATGCAATCCTGTACTGCAGAGAATTGCACTGCACTATCGGCTGTCCCAAATGGCTTCCTGTGATTAAAAGTAGTGCACTATAAAGGGATTAGTGTGCCCTGTTGGACACAACCTATGGGTGCCTCTGTATCAGATGAACACAGTCCTTCCTATGAGCTATATGGTTATTCCTCTTGTCTACAGGCCTATAGCTTTTTGAGTGATTGGACTCCTTAGAGTGGTGGGAGTTGATAGCCTTTAAATGTCAATAAAATGTACCCTTCACTGTGACACATTTTTATGAGATGGCTATTATTTGTCAATCCTCGCAAAACATCACATAATTTCCAGATCCGTAGGTGAATCGAAGCGTGTTAGGAGGAAGAAACCTGTGTCACACGTAGCAAGGTTACAAATCATCCCTGTTGGCTAGAAAGAAAGACTGGGTGATGCAATTCTTTTCTTTCTTACTTATTGTCGAGAATCTTGCAAGGCAGGTGTGAAAACGTTCAACTGTATCTTGGCCTGTTCACCACTTCCAACTCTCTATTCTCTACCACTTCCAGCTATCTATTCTCTACCACTTCCAGCTCTCTATTCAATACCTCTTCCAGCTCTCTATTCTCTACCACTTCCAGCTATCTATTATATACCCCTTCCAGCTCTCTATTCAATACCACTTCCAACTCTCTATTCTCTACCACTTCCAGCTCTCTATTCTCTACCACTTCCAGCTATCTATTCTATTCCACTTCCAGCTCTCTATTCTCTACCACTTCCAGCTCTCTATTCTCTACCACTTCCAGCTCTCTATTCTCTACCACTTCCAGCTCTCTATTCTCTACCACTTCCAACTCTCTATTCTCTACCACTTCCAGCTCTCTATTATCTACCACTTCCAGCTATCTATTCTATTCCACTTCCAACTCTCTATTCAATACCACATCCAGCTCTCTATTCTCTACCACTTCCAGCTATCTATTCTATACCACTTCCAGCTCTCTATTCTATACCACTTCCAACTCTCTATTCTATACCACTTCCAGCTCTCTGTTCTCTACCACTTCCAGCTATCTATTCTATACCACTTCCAACTCTCTATTCTATATCTCTAATCTATACCACTTCTTGCTCTCTATTCTCTACCACTTCCAGCTATCTATTCTAGACCCATCCAGCTCTCTATTCAATACCCCTTCCAGCTCTCTATTCTCTACCACTTTCAGCTCTCTATTCTATACCCATCCAGCTCTCTATTCAATACCACTTCCAGCTCTCTATTCTCTACCACTTTCAGCTATCTATTCTCTACCACTTCCAACTCTCTATTCTATTCTATACCACTTCCAACTCTCTGTTCTCTACCACTTCCGGCTATCTATTCTATACCACTTCCAACTCTCTATTCTATACCACTTCAAACTCTCTATTCTCTACCACTTCCAGCTCTCTATTCTCTACCACTTCCAGCTCTCTATTCTATACCACTTCCAACTCTCTATTCTATACCACTTCCAACTCTCTATTTTCTACCACTTCTAGTTCTCTATTCTATACCACTTCCAACTCTCTATTCTATACCACTTCCAACTCTATTCTACTCTAATCTAAAATGAATCAACCAATCAAACAGAGGAACAAACCATCAGAAAAGAGAGCAGAAGGTGCGTCTCCAACTCCGCTCCTCTACACTACAGAGACTCTAAATACACTGATCATCAGTCTAACCCCAAATATACATCAGCTTAGTGTTGCCTCATTACTATAGCACCTGCTATTTACTGTGGTTGGTGCTAGACATATATGTTGATCCAACACAAAACAATGGTGTGAACAAAAGCTTGCTGTGTTGTGATGTGTTGCGGCTTGGCAGTGTACAGCAGTGTGAACATCCTCGTTAATTCTCTCATCATATTAACCCCTCCATTAATCATTGGGTGTCGTCTGTGAACCAAGCACATTAATCAAACCACCCCACCAGGGTCAAAATAACAGGGGAACAAACAGTAGAGTTGTGCTGCTCACGGCGCTCCTCTGCTCCCACACAGCACAGCAGTCCTCTCCTTGGTCCCTAGATGGAGGGAGGAGAGGGAGGTATGGATGGAGGGAGGGAGGAAACTTAAATAGAACTGTATACAGTATGTATTGGTAATAGGGAGGCGGGGTACAGCAGATGGAGAGGAGAAGAGGAACACAGCACGGCTGGCTGGGCTCAGTCGCCTCTGGTCTGACATAAATAAAAGACGTTTATGGTGACATAAAATAAGCTCGCTTCACATGTGAAACTACCAGAAGGGTTGTTTGCTTGGGGGTCGCAGGGCATGAACAAGTAAAGAAGGACCTCTTTCCTTTCTGCAAGTAGTGAAATTATTCTGCACACACACAAACACACATATGCACACGCACACATGCAGACGCCCCCTCAAAGTCACTGTAGTCTCTCTATTATTTTCCCAAACACACTTCTGCACTCAAACACAAAAAACAGCCGCCCCCAACATCACTGTTACCGCTGCAACACACACACACACACACACACACACACACACACACACACACACACACACACACACACACACACACTCCCTGTTATCTTGCTCGTCCTTGTTTCTGTGTGAAACATTTCCCTCTTTTCTGACTCACTGCACCGAGAGTGTACCAGCTGAATGCCCAAGTGTGTGATCATGGCGTAACGTGAAGCAAGGAATGGCGGGAAGCATCAGCAAGTTCTTAATTAGGCTTTGAAAGAAAGACAGAATGCCTGCCAACATATTTAAACAGGGCTGCAGATGGTGCGTTTGAGATTGGTTTGCTGCTACCCTGAGAGCTTGATCTAAACCAAGTTGACCTAGATTTGAAGGGTGTTAAACATTGTCCACCGTTCTACTGTTATGTGAACAAACAAAACAAACAGACCATAATAACCTGTAGTATTGTGTAACTTCCTGTTGGAATTGGAAGAGACAAATGCCTGTCAGTGAATCACACTAAAAGTATTTGATTTCTTTGTCATTTTCCAATAGGAAATCTCTTGAGATGCACCATCTCGTTTTCAAGAGTGTCCAAATATTTTTTAAATGAACTTAGTAACAAGAATAATATGGCAACTACTGTCTAATAAAATGTACAATAAAACAATAATGATAATAAAAGTGAATTAACAGTATACAAAAGTTGTACATCTACTAATAGGTCTACGACCAATAAAACAAATTACCTATAATATATACATACATACAGTACTTACATAAACATTTATAAATATCTTCACATGGCGATGTTTCCATTAGTTAAAACACAAACCGTTTGTTCTACAGATATGAAAAAGGTCTTTCTTCAATTCACTGTGATTTTAATGCCCTGATTTCTATAGGCAAATTATTCCAGTCTGTTGGGCCTTTGTATCCTAAAGATCTTACTCCAACCTTACGATGTACCCTTGGACTTTGCAATTACTTCTGTTGTTGAAAGGAGCAGTGTGAGTCTTGTAAAGTTAGGGGTTCCTTAAAATATACAGGGAAAGTTAAGTTGATACATTTGAAATAAATTGGTACCAATGCAGCTGTCTGCTGTTTGGGAGCCAATTTAGTGTTTCAGACATTGTGCATTGATGTGTGTTTTATAATGGCATCCAATAATTCATCTGCAAAGATTTTTGTAAATGTAAAGTCTTGGGTTGTGTTTTGATAGATGATGTCATTGTCACGCCCAGTCCATAGAGCGGCTTTTATTCTCTATTTTGGGTAGGCCAGGGTGTGACTAGGGTGGGCATTCTAGTTTCTTTATTTCTATGTTTTCTGTGTCTATGTTTTGGCCAAGTATGGTTCTCAATCAGGGACAGCTGTCTATCGTTGTTTCTGATTGGAAATCATACTTAGGCAGCCTTTTTCCTTTGTATTTTGTGGGTAGTTATCTTTGTTAGTGGCACTATAACCGCTGGAAGCTTCACAGTCGTTACTTTCTTTCTTGTTTTGTTGGCGACATTTATATTAAATAAAGGAAAATGTACGCTCACCACACTGCACCGTGGTCCGGTCATTTCCAGGAAGACGCCTGTGACAGTCACCATAGTCTAGGATAGGAAGCAGTAGTTGGGCTACTGGGGTCTTTATATTGGATACAGTAAAATAATGTTTAGATGTGTATAGTAACCTAAGCTTACAGTTTTTCTAATATAATCAATATGCTTTCCAAAAGATAATTCCGAATCAAACCCAGATATTTCAAACAATCAACACTTTCAATCATTGTTCACTTTTTGAATTGCCAACTGTGGAGTTTATTCGTTGCAGTGTACCAAGCATCATGATATAGGATTTAGTTTGATTTCATTTTATTTAAAACCAGATTATTAGCTAGAATTTGTTTTTGTAAAACATTAAAATCACATTGGAGAGTTGCTTGTATCTACAAAACATTTGAACCTGGTGTATAGATTACTGTATCATCAGTGTTTAAGTGACCATGTCTATTCTGACATTGGAGGCAATTCATTAATGAACATAGAGAAAAGAAGGGGTCCAATACTGAACCTTGAGGTACACCTCTACTGAGTCCAAGAAGTTGTGATTTGCGTCCTTCCTGGGAAAACCCATTGTTTTCCATTGCTAAGATATGCATGGATCCAGTTTAATGATCCGTTAGTAAAACCAGTGTTTTGAAGTTTTCCCAGTAAGATAGATCAACTATATAAAATGCTTTTGATAAATCAATCAATATGGTACCAGTTAGTTTGCCAGATGAATCATTTCTATCAGTAAGTTTCACTAACGCTGTAGTGGTAGAAAATTTGGGCCTAAATCGAGATTGAAAGGGTGAAATTTCTCAAATATTTTTGACTAAGGAGTTTCCACCTTTACGAAGAGGGGTCACTCGGGCACACTAGGGCACATACAGAAGATATTTCACCAGTCGTTAAAGACACGTTGAATAGATTTGCTCGAGGGTACATTATAAAATTAGCAGACCATTTTATACATTTTGGTTCCAGTCCATCTAGGCCAGCTCATTTATTAATATGTATTTCATTGAGGAGAGGCAGTATATCAGTTGGTTTTTATCTAAAGTTAAATGTCTGATTTGGGATGTTGGTCTCCTGTTTCCATGTATACCTAGCATTGATGGAATTGCTGGTGAAATTATTATTTGAGGTAACAGATATATGAGAAGAGTTGATTAAACACATCAGCTATATCTGCTGTCTCTTGAATAACACGGTCAATCAGGATTATTTACTGAATATGTTGATTATTTGACCTATTTAAAATGGATGTATTTCCAGAACCAGATCTTTTCAATTATTTGTAAGACTATCCATATAGAAGGAGGCTTTTTGCATTTCTTAATTTTCTATAAGACTCCCAGTCAGTTGGATCTTGTGTTCTTCGGTACTTACAGTGTAACATTTTTACATTGTCTTAAATTAATACATTTGAGTGGTGCTTTAGGTATCTTCATTTTCCAAACATCGTAGATGATGGAATGATCACTGAAACAGTCTGGAAGAACACCTGCATTTGTAATCCTGTCAGGGCGTGTCACCAAGAGCCAATCTAGCAATGTCCCATTATGTGGATTGACCCTCGTTGGTTCAGTAAAATACATATTTCCAATAGTTTTTCTATCATTATAACAGAGGATGTATCTAGCCAAGTCTTAGTAAAGTCCCCTAAAATAAACTATTAATTCGACCAATGCATTGAATTAACATTAGTGATAATGTTTATGGAGTCCACTGGGGAATTGAGTGTAAATGTGACCAATCATCAATGAGTTGTTCTCATGTAGAGTTCTTTTAACAAATAAACCTTAAAAATCTAAAGAGACATCTCAGGTGAAATCTTCATAAACAGTCATTTATCGAGGACATAGGTTGCTACTCCCCCACCTCAAGTGCACCTATCAATTCTATATAATACGTAGACCTGGATTTTTAACCATGTCTCTGTAATTATTAATATGTGAGGATTACGAGTTTCTACCCATGCTCTGAGCATGTCTATTTTGGGTACCAGGCTATGAATGTTTGCATGTATAATTTCCAAGCCTTTTAGTACTCTGTTAGTCTATCTGAACTAGACGTGAGTAAATAATAACACGCTTAATTCAACAAAATGAATGCATCGCTTGACAGCAGATGATGTTCAGGAGGTGTCTTATCTGATTAAGTTCAGATGCTGCAGGGCTTGCAGGCCTTCGTGCTCTCTAAAAATAGATCTCTAGCTGAGCTCCCGGGATTTGCTCAGCTCTGTTCTGGAGCTCTGTTGTAGTTCTGTTGGATGGGACCTGTGGGTGCTCTCCTGGATGCTACTGTAGCAATACTCTCCCTTTTTGGTAGATGGCTTGGGTTTACTTATCCTTTTCTCAGGCTGCTTGTGTTTTCAAGGGGGTTTGGGTGTTGCGTTGCCTTGCCGTAGAGTCCCTTTTGAGGTTGTTCATGGTTGGTTGGTCTTCTGATATCACTATGATTGTGTAACCTTCTTTCTAAAGCGGTGTCCTTCAGAACCTTTGCAAAGGCTCTCTTCCCTTCTCTGTTAATGTGGATGTGATCTTGAAGAATGTCCTTGTGATGTGCTATGTGCACAGTCTGAATCAGAGCACAGTTATGACTCTCTGATGTATATATGTTCTGGGAAGAAGAGTGGAGACAATGATTTTGGCTCTGGCGTAGGCCTGTGTGGCTGTTAAAGCCATCCGGGTCGGAGCCTTGGCTACATCTACCCTGCCTGTGCTGATATTATTTGTCCCTGTGTGGAGAATTATGTGGGTCGGTGCTCCGTCTCTGCTCTGCCAGGAATCTAAGGGCAGACTGCGTAGCTGGGCACCAGCTCTTCCTCACTCGTCTCCTTGGGAACAGCCGTCTTCCATCAAGGTATTTTCCGTTGTAGTCACACAGGATGACAATGTTTGTCCTCTGTCTGTTGCTCTGGCTGTGTGCTGCTGTTGTGGGTGGTGTCTGGATTGATGGTCTCCATGGGGCAGGGGTTGAGAATGTGTGTTAGTGGAGGGGATGTTGGATGTGTGGCTGTCAATGCAGGGTGTTGCACGAGTGTCAGTGGTCGGTGTGATGTATGTGTGATTGTCAGGTGTGGTGTGTGTGGGTTTTGGAGAGGTTGTAGGTCTGTGTGTGTTTGTGTATGTGCCTGGGTGTCTGTCTTCAGGGTGGGGAGCAGGATGGTCCTCATCTCTTCCAGCTGTCTCTCCAGGGACTGGCTGTTCTACTCCCTCCTGATGAGTTCCTCCATCGTGCGGTTCAGCTCCATCTGCAGATCCTGGTTTGCCACTTCAACCTGCCTTACAGCATAGCACATCTGATGTATCTGTGCTGTCAGCTGGTTGCAGGTCTCTAGGTCAGGTCTGGTTGTTGGAGTTGCTGGAGATGGACTTTTTCATTGAAACGGTGTAGTCTCTCTGTTGTTCAGCCAGGCTGTCTTTCAGAGCGTTAACTCTGGGGGAGTGGAATGAGGAGGTGGGGAGTGGTATCCTGTTGTTGTTTCTGATGTTGACACATCTTCATGGGTAGCCTTCACTGCTCCTCCTGTTTAAAGTGCTCTGTGGACGTTTTAAGTGTTGGGAACGTCCTTTTGAACTCCTCCACGTTGCTCTCAGGACCATTTTTGCTCCATTGTTATAAATGTTAACTTCAGTCTCCCTGTTCTCCCTCCACAGGGATATGTCTGCCTTTGCAGATGCCACCCTTCCTGGTATAGGGTAGGGCAGCAGTGATGGAAGAGCTCCAGGCTGTAGGGTGAAGAAGAGCAGGTTGCATCTCACTCTCCTCTCTTCAGGTCTACTGAAGTCAATCAAAAGCGTCTCTGAGTTGTCTCTCAGGGTCTTCTCTTTCACTTGCTTCTTTGCTGTTGTAATATATTTAGGGTATTTCATTTAGACCCCCTTGTTTGTCTTTTCAAATGATGCACCTGGGTCTGCATGGCTGGCTAGAGCCTAGGTAAAAAATAACAAGGTTAAGACAACATAATAATTCCATGCGGAAGCATTAGAAAAATAAACAAATTCATAGGATTAGCACTATTGATAACTACTAGCGCCGTTGCTAACTAGCAATGCTGGTCCCATGAATTGCGAAGAGTTACGGGAAATTATAACCCTGTTGCCTTAACCTTGTAATCTCCTACCTAGGCTATAGTCCCAGTTGGTATTAGATAGAACATTGCGGCCCCACCCGCCTGTTGGGAAAACAATCTGTGGTTACCTAGGTTACCCATTGTCTCACAGCTAAAACCTAACATTTTTCAAACCCGATTTTCTTGTTGTCTGCTTATTTGAGTTAATTACAAAACTTAATTTTAAAGAAAAGTAAAACATGTCTAAAGATTACTTTTCAACATTGCCTGTTCCTGAGTGTTTTCACTACTTAGAAATGTTTTATAATGTAGTGCTTCCCTCATGCTCCTTTTCATGACGTTGCCAGCAGCAACGTGAGTGCTAGCTAGCTACTGACAAGAACATTAAGCTTCCCAGACCCAACAACACTAATAAACGTGCTATACAGCTACAAGTAGTGAGTGGAGTAACAAATGAACTATACTAAAGTTAAATGTCTTAACTGTGATTAAATGTTTTCCACACACATACAGTGTCAAGAAAAAGTATGTGAACCCTTTGGAAATACCTGGATTCTGCATAAATTGGTCCTAATATTTTATCTGACTTCATCTAGGTCACAACAATAGACAAACACAGTCTGCTTAAACTAATTACATACATACAATTATACGTTTTCATGTCTTTATTGAACACACTGTGTAAACATTCACAGGTCCAGGGTGGGAAAGGTATGTGACCCTTGGATTTAATAACTGGTTGACCCTCCTTTGGCAGCAATAACCTTAACCAAATGTTTTCTGTAGTTGTGGATGAGACCTGCACAATGGTCAGGACAAAATTTGGAACGAAACCGTTTCAGTTCAGCAATATTCTTGGGATGTCTGGTGTGAACTGCTCTCTTAAGGTCATGCCACAGCATCTCAATTGGGTTGAGGTCAGGACGTATTTTCTACTGCTGAAGCCATTCTGTTGTTGATTTACTTCTGTGTTTTGGGTCGTTGTCCTGTTGCATCACCCAAATTTAGTTGAGCTTCAGTTGGCGGACAGATAGCCTATCATTCTCCTGCAAAATGTCTTGATAAACTTGAGAATTAATTTTTCCATCAATGGCCCTGAGGCAGCAAAGCAGCCCAGAACCATGACGATCCCTCCACCAAACCTTACAATTGGGATGAGGTTTTGATATTGGTGTGCTGTGCCTTTTTTTCTCCACACATAGTGTTGTGTGTTCATTCCAAACAAGTCAACTGTAGTTTCATCTGTCCACAGAATATTTTGCCAGTAGCGCTGTGGAACATCAAGGTGCACTTGTGCAAACTTCAGACGTGCAGCAATGTTTTTTTTGGACAGCAGTGGCTTCTTCTGTGGTGTCCTCCCATGAACACCATTCTTGTTTAGTATTTTACGTATTGTAGACTCGTCAACAGAGAAGCTAGCATGTTCCAGAGATTTCTGTAAGTCTTTAACTGACACTCTAGGATTCTTCTTAACCTCAATAAGCATTCTGTGCTGTTCTCTTGCAGTCATTTTTGCAGGATGGCTACTCCAAGGGAGAGTAGTAACAGTGCTGAACTTTCTCCATTTATAGACAATTTGTCTTACCGTGGACTGATGAACATCAAGCCTTTTAGAGATACTTTTGTGACCCTTTCCATCTTTATGCAAGTCAGCAATTCTCAATCTTAGGTCTTCTGAGATCTCCTTTGTTCAAGGCATGGTTCACATCAGGCAATGCTTCTTGTGAATAGCAAACTCAAATTTTGTGAATGTTTTTACAGGGCAAGGCAGCTCTAACCAACATATCCAATCTCTTTTCACTGATTGGACTCCAGGTTAGCTGACTCCTGACTCCAATTCGTTTTTGGAGAAGTCATTAGCCTAGGGGTTCACATACTTTTCCCAACCTACACTGTGAATGTTGAAATTATGTATTCAATATAGACAAGAAAATTACAATAATGTGTGTGCTATTAGTTTAAGCACACTATGTTTGTCTATTGTTGTGACTTAGATGAAGATCAGGTCAAATTTGATGACCAATTTATGCAGAAATCCAGGTAATTCCAAAGGGTTCACATACTTTTTCTTGCCACCGTAGCTACGTGTGGCCTACTTGGACACGGGTCCCCACATTTCCCACTCTCCCACGCCGAATAGCCTGAAGACACAGGGCTCTTCTCACAGGCTCTGTTTCCCTAATTGGGAGCTTTGCTAACCGTAGCTTGGGATTTTTGACCTTGTTACAGGTTCAAGTCCAGGCTCTTGCTGGGCCATTCAAGGACTTTCAGAGACTTGTCCCGAAGCCACTCCTGCATTGTCTTAGCTGTGTGATTAGGGTTGTTGTCCTGTTGGAAGGTGAACCTTCACCCCAGTCTGAGGTCGTGAGCCCTCTAGAGCAGGTTGTCATCAAGGATCTTTCTGTACTTTGCTCCGTTATCCTGACTAGTCTCCTAGACTCTGCCGCTGAAAAACATTCCCACAGAATGATGCTGCCTCCTCCATGCTTCAACGTAGGGATGGTGCAAGGTTTCCTCCAGACATGACGCTTGGCATTGAGGCCAAAGGGTTAAATCTTGATTTCATCAGACCAGGGAATTGTGTTTTTGGCAAACTCCAAGCGGGCTGTCTTGTGGCTTCCGTATGGCCACTCTACCATAAAGGCCTGATTGGTGGAGTTCTGCGGAGATGGTTGTCCTTCTGGAAGGTTCTCCCATCTCCACAGAGGAACTCTGGAGCTTTGTCAGAGTGACCATGTTGTTCTTGGTCACCTCCCTGACCAAGGCCGTTCTCCCACTATTGCTCAGTTTGGCTGCATGGCCAGCTCTAGGAAGAGTCTTGGTGGTTCCAACCTTCTTCCATTTAACAATGATGGAGGCCACTGGGTTCTTGGGGACCTTCAATGATGCAATTTTGCTCTGACATGCACTGTCAACTGTGGGACCTTATATAGACAGGTGTGTGCCTTTCCAAATCATGTTCAATCAATTGAATTTACCACAGCTGGACTCTAATCAAGTTGTAGAAACATTTCAAGGATGATCAATGGTAACAGGATGCCCCTGAGCTTAATTTCGATTCACATAGCAAAGGGTCTCAATACTTATGAATACTTATGTATTCATTATTATTACGTGAATGTCAACTCAGAGAATGGCTTAGTCCTTCATTATGACATCAGCATGTGTTCAACATGTGTTCCGAGCTTGTTTTTTTATATTTTGCTAATGTTAATAGCACATTAGCTTTCTGGATTTTTCTTCTTTTTTTTTCTTTAAGGTTCTTGGTCTCACCGTCCCTGCTTCTGCCTCTGAGGTTTATGGTTTTATGACAGCTATTGTTTTTCGTATTCGGTAAAAAAATGAACAATTCTCACAATTTTCAAGATCTTTTTTTAGGAGCTCATTTTGCTTGCTGCCAGTTGCCTAGCAACAAAATTGTATGATGGTTTCAAAGTAATCCTGAGAACTGATTGCTTGTTGAGGAGCCCATTAACTGATTAGCTTGCATTAAGAAAACCACTGAGGTCCACTGGTGGCTTTCAGTTTGCCTGAAGCATACCTATGGCATTGAGAGAGGAGGCAGAAAAACTTGCTGAAGTGCAGAAGCACCTTAGGGGAGAGAGATTCCACTTACTCACAATCCCCAGATGGACAGAACCAGAGCCCATTAAATGTATTAAATGATAAAGGTTTTATCTAAGAGAGAAAGCCACCTCCTCTAGAATATTATGTGAAACCTTAGACAGGAGCTCAGGTGGTGAAGAGAGGAAGAGAAAGTTGGATACCTTGTAACCTCAACCTGGATTAATGGGAACCGAGGGGAAGCCTCACTCATAAATGTAGTCAAGCAACGTTGCATGCTGACGTAAGATCCGGTTATGAATGTAACCGTAGTTATCAGAAGGAACAGAGTGAGACATGACTAGAGTGATGGAAAGAGAGCCTATAAAAAGTAGGCTGAGCTCACAAACTTTCATGACATCTCCCCCTGAACCCCAATGGATATGTACAGTACAACATGTCGGTGTCAGAAGTTGTAATGGGAAAATGCACCTCCATGTCCACCTCAGTGATACAGTACATTCCACTGTTAGAAGTATGTATAAACCCTCTGCAGGGATGGTAATTTACTTTGCATAATAGTCATCTGTTTCTTTATTAAAGAACCAAAGGTTTGACCAGAGGCGAGGCCACGACTTTTAATTGTATCTCCACTACACCAGTTAATGTTAGTCATTTTCTTTTGCTCTCCCTGGAATGTACACATCTTGTACAATACTTTCCTCCCCTGCTTGTGTTGATCCCTTTGTGTGAAGGTATTGAACCACTGGGAAAGTATATAAGAACATTATTACTTGAGCAAGAGTTCGAGAAGCCCAAGCTTTTACACCTCCCCTATGCATGTGACCCACAATGCTTCTGGCAGCGTTGACATACACGGTAGCTGAAGGTCAGAGTGCGCTTATCAAAAGGCAACTGTAGACTAGTTCAGAGAAAGATACTTCATAGCATTGGGCCACTGTTGCCTCCTCTTGTTCCTACTTTTTTGATAAATCTCTCAGAATCGACTGTGGATAATTGAAATGTTCTATTCAGGTCATGTCAAAATATGCTTGAATAAACTATTTACCGTCTTCCGATTCATTTCAAATCTGGCTGAAACATTCCATTCTCTTCAGTGTGCTTCACTCAGTTTATAGAATGTAGAAAATCCTTGTCCTTGGCATCTCTTTTTCCTTTGAGGAAAGAGCCAAAGGAATAACCATTTACAATGTGCTGAGTGATGAGGAATTTACACATATGCAAACGGAGGACATTTTTGGTGAAAGGCTTGTAAAGTTATGACTTCTATCCAATTCATCAAGCTACTAGTTTTGTTTGGTTGATGTATTTTTTTCTGCATCCAACATGACAAACATGTTACAGTTGTATACACAGATGCAAAATAGACTAATCAATGCATGCATTTGCACTTTTTGGAGTGTGATTTAGCAGCCTGCAAGAAACGTCTCACAAATTGTCCACCTGCTTACTTTTTTACCTGATAAATATATTGTACACTTATTTAGGCTGAGCTCCACAAAGCAATAGACAAAGTCTGATTTTATGAATATTAGCTATTGGTTATCACTGAAATGTCATTAATTGGTCAAAACAATTATCTGGGTGTCTCGGGTACAACCTCCACCAATACTCATGTTCATTTCCCCCCAGGTTAGTTCCTTGCAAGAGCTAGCTATAGCACTAATGTAGGCAATACCAACACCTGTAAGACTACGTTTACACAGGCAGCCCAATTCTGAACTTGCTTTGCACTAATTGGTGTTTTGACCGATCACATCAGATCTTAAATAATTGACTCCTGTTTAAATCCCAGAGAGAGAGAGAGAGAGAGAGAGAGAGAGAGAGAGAGAGAGAGAGAGAGAGAGAGAGAGAGAGAGAGAGAGAGAGAGAGAGAGAGAGAGAGAGAGACCTGTGTTTGTGAGGTAAAATCTCTTTCATTGGCACATCAAAATAAAGCACAATCAGAAAAAGCATTTTAAAGCAAAAACGTTTGAATTGATCATATGTAATAAAAATAGTAAGACTATGCAACCGTGTACATGGGGAAAGATTGTGTGTAGACAGAATACAGGACTAAGATAGTATTGCTTTCCATACATACTTCAAGTCTTACATTATACGGTATATCCACTGCTGAAAGGGGGTACATTTATGCAGATTTTGTATATTGTTGGTCATGTGGTGTCAACCTGTTATGCTCTCAAAGCTACTCTGTGGGGATTGTGGGGAGTGGGCAGGATCTATCTAGACTTCAGAGGGAACTAAACTTCTCTTTCTCTTCCACCCTCTCTCAGAAGACAAATGACAACCTCAGTCTTGGAGTTCATACGGTGTCCTTTGCGACCGCAGAGACGCATTGCCTTGACTCAGTTTGTGAGAGATTACATTTGCGTTTTGTGCTGTGTGTCAATGAACAAATGTGTGTCATTCATTTCTGTGGCTGGCCGATGGCAATTTCCGTTGTGGTGGATAACTTCTGGTAATAAAGCGATTCGTTGGACTATGAGGTCGTAGGCTAAGGCACATTAGCATTGAATACCAAAGCTTTTGCGTGTGGGCCTGTGTGGCTCAATTGGTAGAGCATGGCATTTGCAAAGGCAGGATCATGGATTTGATTACTGCTGGGGCCATCCATACAAAAATGCATGCACGCACGACTGTAAGTTGCTTTGGAACAATGTGACTGCCAAATGGCATACATATAGTGTATATTTCAAAGTATCCTGTCTGTTCTATGTGGCTATCAGAGAAATACATTCTGGCATTTTAAACGTGATGAATACCAACATTGAATGTTCTGGATAGTGTATATCAAATGCCAATACTATAATAACCTTGGTGCATTGTATTACTGTAAAGGATTTCATTCATCTTTGTTGATATTATTAAGGAGAGCTACAAAGTGTTTAACAACTGATGAATTGGAATGATCTTTTCCATCCAAAGAGTATAAAAGAAGTATAATTTCTGACAGTTCTTTTAATAGATTCAGCTTGCTTTTATTTACTTGACTGATAGTGTAGGATGTATATTTGAGTTAGTGCGATTATAAATTAAACAATAACTTTATATATCTGTGAATTTCATATTTAATATTAAAAAGTACAAGACAATCTAAATGTAGGAGTAAATAGTATTATTATTAGTTCGTACTATTGCCATTGTCTGTCCTTCATTCAAAAAAATCCTTATCGCTGGTAGACAAATTCTTTACCCACAGTCTACTCTAGTAATCCTCAAATACTTTAAGAACTTGGTGGTTAAATGCTTTATCTGGCACACTGAGAAGATCCTACGTTAGAGTCCTAAGTTTGAATACCTTGTTTTGGATACCTTGTTTTGAATACCTTGTTTTGAATACCTTGTTTTGAATACCTTGTTTTGAATACCTTGTTTTGGATACCTTGTTTTGAATACCTTGTTTTGGATACCTTGTTTTGAATACCTTGTTTTGAATACCTTGTTTTGAATACCTTGTTTTGAATACCTTGTTTTGAATACCTCGCATGATTGTTAACGTAACATGTTTGTTGTTTTGAGTGTTAGTGTGTGCTGGTTGTTAGCAGAGTCGTTCCCACATTTGTGTAAATCTGCCAAGTCTTCCCATTTCTGTCAAATGCTGAAATACATTTGCACCCACTCACCACATTTAAGGAGGATTGCACGTTATGTTGTGGCAAAACATGTCAAATATTCAATAGGATTTCACAGGCAAAAGCCATTCCGAACTAGTAATGGATGCAGTTGTATGTGACAGATTTTTAGATGGGGTGAAAGAAATCCCGGCCGGGACCTTAGTACTAGTTTCCCCTGTAAAGGCATAACAGAAAACCCACTGCTTTCTGACGTGTCAATCGTGGTATTTTCTTTAGCATATAACATATTGATGTGTCGTAGTCACCTCTACACAAAGTATGCAACCCAATTATTTAGTGAATGCTTGGGATGTCTGCTTGGCATGTCAGTGACACATTTCTAGAATTGATTAAGCGCCTTAAAGGACAAATGACCCCAATTGATCACAGTAGGCTACACATTAACCTACCCGGTACTCTCTATTACACCTAGCATGTTTCAGAAATATTTAGCCTGGCAATGTTGTGATGCCCTCTATATAATATACAGCAACACATTCATTCCCAGGGGTCTTCACGACTCCACCCTATACCCACGTAACCACAGAGACCTATGAGTTTGACTTATAAACGGTATCATTTCCTACGACCTACTCTCAAGCTGAAAAAGGGCACCATTCCATTACCGCGCATAGAGAGCTTAGCTGGTTGGATAAGACGTGTTGATGTTGCCTCTGGCAAGACAGGTATTATGGACACTTTGATCTGTTACTCCTACTCCATTCACAACATTGTCCTGGTGGTATGGTAATGCTGTACACTGAAGTTGCTTCACATTAAAATATTATTCATATTGTGTACAGTAATTTCTGAGAAGACCTGGGGCCTGTGGGTACTCGTGCCGCAATGTTAAAATCAACCACATATTCCTTGACTATTCATTGATGTCTGGTTTCAGTGCAGCCACCAATAACGTTGATGATCAATCAAACTGGCTGATAAAAAGTTAAGAATCATCTTAGTCTAATTTGTATTTTTCGTTTACCCTATCAATATTTGATTGTTGTTGATCATGATGCACCTGCAAGCCATTTGTGGGATTGGAAGCAAAATGTCAGCTACTGCAGTAGACCTCCCTACAATAGCACCACCCTCGAGGCAATAGCACCGCCCTCGTTCGCATGGCGCTATATACGGTTCTGCGGACAGCCCAGTACATTACTGGGGCTGAGCTCCCTGCCATCCAGGACCTCTATATCAGGCGGTGTGAAATAAAAGGCCTGGAAAATCATTAAATAGCCCAACCACCCAAGCCATAGACAATTTTCTCTGCTGCCTCACAGCAAGAGGTACTGGTGCATCAAGTCTGACACCAACAGGCTCTTGAACAGCTTCTATCCCCAAGAAATACGACCGATAAATAGCTAACAAAATAACTACATGGACCGAGTTTACCTTGTATCTTATTGACCTTTTTATTTCAGTATTTGCACTCTATACACTTGCATATTTGCACTTGCATCTCTATGAACACTCACAGGTCTCATCACACTGGCACACACTGTCACTCCAACACACACACAAACACTCCATCATCAGCTCACTCACACATAATATGCTCATACATTTATACCAACTCTATAATCCCGCACACCCACTCACATACAAGCTGCTGATACTCTGATTATCTTATATCCTGTTGCCTAGTCACCTCACCCCTATACATATCTACCTCCATCACTTCAGTATCGCTGCATGTACATTTGGTATTGGAACAGATGTTTTAAATATTTGCCGTGTATAGTATGCTTACTTAGTTACTTTATTGTTTTCATATTTCTTATTCTTATTTCTCGTTTTCCTTCTTCAAGTAATACATTGTTATTGATGATTGAATTGTTGGGCTTTGAGTTTGCAAGAAAGGCATTTCACTGTGCATGTGACATTTCACTGTGCATGTTAAAACTGGAAACTAGGTCTTTCTGAATCTCATCAGGGCTGGTGCAAGAAATATGGCACTCTTAATCGTCAGTGTGTGTCAGACAGGTGGTAATCACCAGGAATAGTTAGGTAGTGCAGCTCTCCTCTACCATTATAATCCATGTAAGTGGCTTTATCTGGATGGTATCTGGAGCAATCAGACACTTTTGGGACCCTTCCAATCATCCTAAAATGCTAACAGCTGTCCACTTGATGCGCCCAAGTGTGTGCGCTCAGTAGCACTGTATAATATAAGTATAGCTTTAGTTAGAAATGTACTTCCTTTGTTATGTTGAGACTAGTTTTTCTGTAAGTGAATGGTGGAATGTTCCCTGACCCATAATCTTACCACAATCGTTGCCTTACTTTTTACAATTACCCAACCATAAACAGAAAAACAAACAACTCCAAAACGAAAAGTTGAATCGGTGAAGTAATTCAAGTAGTTCATGGTTGAACCAACATAAGAAGAATCCTGCAGGGCGATTCTACATCATTGGGCAGAATGCCCTATCCAGCCAATTAAGGCAAGATGTGTTTGCTGTGTGAGATAATATAGAGAATCCCCCTGCTACCCAATTAGAGAAGAGCCCTCCCACTTCAAGCAAGTCCAAAAAGCTAACTTGAGACAATAACAACTGCTTAACCTGATGGCGTCTCCATTGAGAAACAGTAATTCTACAAACCTACCACCCTGATTTCCTTTGGCTCCTTGCAATTTGACTTCAACCAGTAGATAGGAATTAGCACCAGTAAACATGTTAATGTTTAGTTTTCTCCCCACAGACACATCACTATTTTCCGAAATAACAAGAAACAATAATCTGTGTAAAAATGGAGTACTTTTTTTCATGTATGGCACATCAGACCTCCTATATTTTTTTATCTTCCTCCCAATGTGATGTCTGTTGATCTTGGCAAAGTGTTCTCATCTTCGGACAAATTGATAATGGAAAAATAATGTCAGGCTTCATTTGACTTGGGCCCACGCACCACTCTCGCCAGCTGCCCCCCTTTAAATAGACACAGCCTCCTCCACTTATGAACAATGGATATAGGCATTTACAGGGTTTATTTCCAAAGGGCATTAGAGCCATTCGATGCGTGATCAAGGCACTCAATATTATTTTAGGGGAGCCAAACGCTCACTCAATATGCTTTATTGATTGTGTAAACGAACATGAACAAATCTAATGATCAAAACGATTAGATTCCAAGGACATCATCTGGAAGTCAGCAGATCCTAGCACCGGTACCAGGAAGTAGTGGAAAGATTCAACAGAATATTTGAATCAAATGGATACCAATTGGGCTGTTGCTTTATATTTTTCCTATTTTCACAAGTGTGTATTAATATGGATGCGTGAATTGGAAATGTCATTTTTTGGGGATATCCCAATTCTCTCTGAGACACCCTCGGAGAGTGGGGTCACAGCCAGGGTCTCCCATTACCAACAGCAATTAGGGTTACGTTCCTTGCTCAAGGCACATCAAGAGATTTTTCAACATGTCGGCTCAGGAATTTGAACAAGCAACCTTTCAGTTACTGGCCCAATGCTTTAACCGCTAGGCTACCGGTCATTTGAGCTGGCTGCAATTCTCCAATATACATCTATACTCATTACATTGCTTTTGGATCATATTAGGATTTGTATATCGCTGTCACTATCTATCTATGATCTTTCTGAACTCTGATGCGGTGGCATGATCACCGCATCATTCTGACGTTTATCCGGCTCAGGTAGTTCCGACATTGCCTTAACATTCTGCTGCCGTTACTTAGTAATTCACATTTTCTCCAGGGTTTGCTGTCACAGGGTGAAACACAGGGCTGTAAAGTACCCCGCCCTGTGTGATGGCTCATCATAGGCTGACACGCACACACACACACACACACACACACACACACACACACACACACACACACACACACACACACACACACACACACACACACACACACACACACACACACACACACCTCTGATCCTTGTTGTCCTGTAATCTGCTGACTCGTCACATTCCCCGTCAACCTGCGAGTCCCAGTACTTTCACCACAATCAATCCATCAGATTCCATTTAGCATAGTTTCCCCTGCTGCAAAGAACGGACAACCATGTCAATGTGTGCATAAGTGTATTTCATTTGAGCTGAAATTTCCTAAGGATTGTAGCTCTAATGTTAATCCTTTGTTCCTTCCAAAATAAGCAATTTTATTGTAATGGTTAAGTAAGGGTGTGGAGGCTAATTACAACAGGAACATAATCAATGAGAAAGGAACGAAATAAATCAAATAATAAATAAATCAATAAATAAATAAATAAATCAACTCCAATTAGCTTAATTTAGAGTTGCATTGCTATCTATCTCAATGGACAATGTACTGAATGTAACAATCTTGATGGACTATAATACTATAGTTCAAGAGGCATAGATGTTTTGTGGGATATTTGACTTTGTATTGAATAAATACTGTGAGATGTGGGCATGACTGGCCATATAGACAAATATGTGGCAATTTATTGTAGCTTCCACTAAACATTGCAAAGTAGTAATTTTCAGTAATTTAAGAAAGCCATTAACATGTACATGGTCTGCTAAGAGTTTTGTACGGTTTCTATGTCCTCATGTCAGATAGCGCTATCAAAATGGTTTACAGAAATGACATAGGTTGGAGAAATGACTGAAAATGATACATTTTGTCTTAATGGCAAACATATGGCCAGAAACAGCCTCTAATAATGTGCATTTCTTTTTCACATTATTGTTATTATTGTTATAATAAAAGAGAGCGTAGCATTTTGGCTTTTGTATGTTTGTACTGTGAGGACTAGAGATGTGGGGAGTGAGCTCTGTCATCCCTCCTTGGTGTGGACTGCAAGTAAACCCAAATATAAACCCCATACACAAGGCAAACAGGTGACCGAGACGAGACCTTGAGTGAATTATATGCATTTGCTGTCACTAGGGACTCAAAGGATTTTCTTGAAATAGAAAAAAATATATTTTATATAAACATCAAATATAACACAATATACAAACATACAGTATCTTACAAAACAATATAACAAATAACACAAACTTTATATACAGGGGTATAAACGTTTAAACAAAACTACATAAGGCTTCCCAGGAATTTAGAGTGCGCTTTTACTTTTTTCAGATTATGTAGCATTTTCGAATAAAATTCAAGTTCAATGTTGCATGTCCGTATATAACATTTACCGACTTCCTCGCCTTGGGTTTCTTTCATCAACAAAGTGAGAGGTCTGAATAACATTTTGACGTCTGTGGTGGTGGGAACATTGTGAATTCAAGCGTGGCTCGGTGCAGTATAACACAGCACGACAGACCAGAGGTTACCTCATTGACATCACTTAATATAATAGATGCAGGTTTTGTTTTTATGAAATGGACACCAAGGGTTAATAAATGGTTGTGTTCTTCTGGTTACTAACATCAACAGTCACCCATCATTAATATGGATTGAGAGGTTAATAGGCTTGGGGTTGGATATGAGGGGATTGAAATGAAACTTGCATGGGTAGAAATGATATGCAGTACTTAGCCTGCCAATGTAAGCTGCCAATGTTTCAATCTTTATCTACACATCTGAAGCATCTGGAAGGTATTTAAACGAACAGCTTTTATCAAACCACACACATGAAAACATCGACGTGACCGTGATGAGGTAATGTAGCGATGTAGGGAGAGAGTATGATTTGTCTTATGTTGTAAATGTATGTCCCCGTGGCAATAACAGAACATCTTTATTTTCTTCCCTATCTTAGGATCTTTTCTAATATGAAAGCCATTTAGCATATCAAAATGTGTCTTTAGCTTGTTTGGCAAGGATCTGTCCGTGACTACAGTACAGATGAAATCAAACCAAAGATGACATGATTCCGAAACTGTTTCCCTTTTTCTCTCAGTAGGTCTATATACAATATTTTTTACATCCATACTTTTTCTCTAAGTATAGTTCTGATTAAAACCACTTATACTGGTGAAACGTGGGATGGGCACATTATTCAATTTGCAATGCCCTTCTCTAAAAAGCTAGAAGTCACAAGCATGCAGATACTAACGTAAGTATCCTCCACAAACTGCTGTGTGGTACAGTTTCCCATTGCGTGAGCGACATGAAATGGATTTGGTAAAAAAAGAAAAGAAAAGGAGAGCACGTTAGCACATCAGGAGATTGAGTGGCCCCTATGAGAAAGCCTGCCCTCGGGGTGTGAGACTTCTGAAGAGGTTAGTGTCTGTCGGCTGAACTAAGCTTTGTCTTTCACCAGAAAAGGAAGAGGAGTCAAATTTAAAACCAAAGTGAGATCTCTCAGAGGGGACTATAAAAGCTGCAGCAGAACAAGCTAGTGTTGTAATGACAAACTGATTCATAACTTTAATTTTTTTGTGTGATGATATGAGCCAACTGTACTAAGAAATGGTACACTACACCGGAGGTACAATGACATATAAGTAATGACATATAACTAATGACGTATAAGTAATGTCACTGTAAGTGACATGTACATGATCAGTGTTGGTGACATATAGTATAACCACAATAGTTGTAACGGTTTTCTTTAGGTGAAGTAGAGGCGGACCAAAATGCAGCGTGGTTTCTTTGATTCATGTTTAATAACAAAAAGATAAACACGAACACTACAAAACAATAACCGTGGAAAACCAAAAACAGCCCTATCTGGTGCAAAACCCAGAGACAGGAACAATCACCCACAAACACACAGTGAAACCCAGGCTACCTAAATATGGTTCCCAATCAGAGACAATGACTAACACCTGCCTCTGATTGAGAACCATATCAGGCCAGACATAGAAATAGACAAACAAGACATCCAACATAGAATGCCCACTCAGATCACACCCTGACCAACCAAAACATAGAAACATACAAAGCAAACTATGGTCAGGGTGTGACAATAGTTAAATATCACTTAAAAAGATCATGACGCAATTCTAAATGTCTATTAATATTTTAATCTATGTATGTAGAGCATGGTATTTGGTAGGAAGTGGATTGCGGCAGAGGGCCAAACAAATATTTACTGGGTAATACATGCATTTCGTCTTCTGCCAAGGCACAACTGGAAACAGGATGAAAAACAAAGCCACAGAGTCATGCTAATTCGCTGACTACACCACTGTAAAGCAGGCCAGGGTGCCCGGTATCGCCAAGTAGCCCTCCATTATTGTAATTAATTCATGTTTCCTTGGGCATAAACTCATTGTGAGGAGGGTTGCTTTGTAATAATATACAATCCCCCCCCCCCCATTTGAGCTTTAGCTTCCACTTTGGCTTTCACGGTAATATAAATTGTAATTATAAAATGTAACACTGTAAGAACAACGGATCAGTGATGGCCTTCATCTTTTAAATACAACATGTATATCGATTTGCTTTTATCAGAATATGGTCATTGATGAAGATGCATTTGCCCAGAGTGGCTTGAAGTTCAGTGATATATATTGAATTAATTTGTGCTTGCCACAGCAACACACATACTTTTATATATTTCATTAATTCCATTTCTATGTTGTCCTCCAGTGAACCAAGCCTTGGGCGGCAGGTAACCTAGTGGTTATAGCGTTGGGCCAGTAAACGAAAGGTTGCTGGATTGCATCCCTGAGCTGACAAGATAAAACCTGTTGTTCTGCTCCTGAGCAAGGCAGTTAACCCCCTGTTCCCCGGTAGGCCGTTATTGTAAATAAGACTGTGTACTTACAGTTTTTTGGGATTGCTTACACACTAAAATGAAAAGTAGTACACTATTAGCAAAACCTTACACTCAAGAAGCAAAACATCAGCCCATATTTGCACAACTATAAGCACATTGTCAACCTCACACTTGTTGCAAAACTCTACACACAGTGATTTGCAAAACACTAAACACACTTAACATACATTACACACAAAAAGCTATCATGAAGTCACATCCTTGCAATACCAAAGCACTGACTGTCAAATTACCACACCGTCCAACCTATTGGTTCAACACAGTCATCAGGTGTGCAAACACTCGTTTGCTTAATTGTAGACACACCAATCAGGTGTATGAGCAGGTGAGAAGCAGCAGGTGAGTTCATCGGTCTTCAAGCACAATGGAAAGAGTCAGAGAAAGAGTAAGACGAGGAGGAGGAGGAGGACGAGGAGAACGAGGAGAACGAGGAGGAGGAGGAGGAGGAGGAGGAGGAAGGGGAGGAAGAGGAAGACAAGAAGGTGCTCAAAGAGGACCGAATCTGACAAATGAGATCCGCGCAACACTGGTTGACCACGTTGTCAACCACGGCCTGACGCTGAGGGAGGCTGGACTGCGAGTACAGCCAAATCTAAGCCGATATACAGTGGCAAGTGTGATGAGAACATTTAGACTGGAAAATAGGTATTGTAAAAATATAATCATATCAAAAACATCTGCACGGTTTCAGTAACTGCTTACAGTACTGTATTCTATGCACTATCAGCACTTCTGTTACCTTTTCCTGTGAAATTACTGTACTATTGTATACTGTTTTTTTCCTACATAGGATTGAGGGTCAGAAACAACAAGGGGGAAGGCCTCATATGTTCACAGAACAGCAAGAGAGGGAGATAGTAAACATGGTTTTGAGCAACAATGCTATAACACTCAAGCAGCTCCAAGCTAACATTGTCAATAACCGTGCCATTTTCAACGATATCCATCAGGTCTCAACATCAACACTGCCACGCATCCGAAAAAAAACATATTTAAATGAAGCAAATTTATCGAGTGCCTTTCGAGCGCAATTCCGAAAGGGTGAAACGACTGCGGCATGATTATGCAGAGGTATGTATTCACTTTAGCAGTGTGATCTTGCAAACTGTCTCATAATCTTTTACTGTACTGTAATATGTATACTAGATCTACGCTGAACTACACAATTTTGCTTGACACTGTTTTTCAGAGTTTTTTACGAATGGATGGAGAGGAGATCCAGCATGAGTTCATTTACGTAGATGAGGCTGGGTTCAACCTGACGAGAACACGAAGGAGGGAAGAAACATCATTGGCCACAGGGCTATAGTCAATGTCCCAGGGCAACGTGGGGGTAATATAACACTCTGTGCAGCCATTACACAGAATGGGGTCCTCCACCGCCATGCCCATATGGGCCCTTACAACACAGTACTCATACTTACATTCTTGGACCAATTGCACAACATAACAGCAGCAAATCAAATCGATCATATGCAATACATTGTTGTCTGGGACAATGTGTCTTTCCACCGCTCTGGTCTGGTTCAGAACTGGTTTCAGCAACATCCACATTTCACCGTCCTATATCTTCCACCATACTCTCCATTCCTCAACCCTATAGAAGAGTTTTTCTCGGCATGGCGGTGGAAGGTATATGATCTCCGTCTCCAGGCTGAGGTACCCCTCATCCAAGCCATGGAGGAGGCCCGTGACCAGATGGAGGTAGCAGCAATGCACGGATGGATTCGTAATTCAAGACGTTTCTTTCCAAGGTGTCTTGCTAATGACAACATTGCCTGCGATGTTCATGAAATTCTCTGGCCAGATCCAGCTATTGACAATGTTTAGCTTGGAGCTGCTTGAGTGTTATAGCATTGTTGGCCAAAACCATGTTTACTATCTCCCTCTCTTGCTGTTCTGTGAACATATGAGGCCTTCCCCCTTGTCGTCCCTGACCCTCAATCCTATGTAGAAAAAAAAACAGTTTACAATAGTAATTTCACAGGAAAAGGTAACAGAAGTGCTGATAGTGCATAGAATACAGTACTATAAGCAGTTACTGAAACCGTGCAGATGTTTTTGATATGATGATATTTTTACAATACCTATTTTCCAGTCGAAATTCTCATCACACTTGCCACTGTATAGCGGCTTAGATTTGGCTGTACTCGCAGTCCAGCACCCCTCAGCGTCAGGCCGTGGTTGACAACGTGGTCAACCAGTGTTGTGCGGATCTCATTTGTCAGATTCGGTCCTCTTTGAGCACCTTCTTGTCTTCCTCTTCCTCCCCTTCCTCCTCCTCCTCGTTGTCGTCGTCGTCGTCCTCCTCCTCCTCCTCCTCGTCTTATTCTTTCTCTGACTCTTTCCATTGTGCTTGAAGACCGATGAACTCACCTGCTGCTTTTTATAGTGCTCATACACCTGATTGGTGTGTCTACAATTAAGCAAACGAGTGTTTGGACACCTGATGACTGTGTTGAACCAATAGGTTGGAGGGTGTGGTAATCTGACAGTCAGTGCTTTGGTATTGCAAGGACGTGACTTCATGAAAGATTTTTGTGTGTAATATATTTTAAGTGTGTTTAGTGTTTTGCAAATCACTGTGTGTAGAGTTTTGCAACAAGTGTGAGGTTGACAATGTGCTTATAGTTGTGCAAATATGGGCTGATGTTTTGCTTCTTGAGTGTAAGGTTTTGCTAATAGTGTACTACTTTTAATTTTAGTGTGTAAGCAATCCCAAAAAAACTGTAAAAAAAAACTTTCAATACGTAAAGTGACGTTTCGTTACAGTATTATGAATCTCCATGTCAACATTTTGGGCGTATTGAGAAATAACTGAGTTTCTTCAGTCTGCAACATTGGTCTTGTGTAGTGTTTGGTGAATTTGCATTATATTTGTACTTTGTTGATAGTAGCCTACTCTAATCATAGGGAAGTAAAAGTGTTTTAGGTTTATCACAGCAGAGTGTAACTCGTGCAAACAGAGTATAGTAATGTGAAACGTGTGTGTTTCATATGGTAACAAAGTGTGGTTTTTAAAAAGAAGTGTATAGTTTTTACAAGAGTGTTTAATTTTGCAAAGGATCTGTAGTGTTTTGCTAATTGGGTGTGTGGTTGTGCTAATTGTGTGTAGTGTTTTGAAAACACGGCCCTGTTTTGAAAATCGTGCTTAAGCAATCAAAAAAAACTGTAAGCAATCAAAAAAAACTAACTGACTGGCCTTGTTAAATAAAATCAAAAAATGCTTAAACAGTCAAACTTTGTCATTTTGAAGGGAATTTTAGTAAAAGCTTAGTGGTTATGGTTACGTGCATGATGTGCATGAGTCATCGACCATCTCCCTGACCACCTTCCTCTGATCAAGGCTTCTTTGGAGGATGCAAGCATTCAAAGACGTGGCCTAGATTGCGCTAGATTGACTTAGATAACTACAGCTAGGCTACTCATGATCTATTTAATGTTCATTTTTTTGCTTTCGAAGTGCTTTGAGTTGATGAAAGCATTATAGAAATGTAATACATTGTAATATTACTATTCTACATCTTAAGATATTACATTCATTTGGAGGTGAATAAATAACATTTCTAGCTACTGTGCTCTTTTCCCTTCTTTTGCAGATTTGACCAAATTAGCCAACCTCAGGATTAGCTTCTGTTACAATTGTGATCCTACTGGGATACCGCGAAGGTGAATGCTGAGGAATTGGGGAGTGATTTGGTGTCATAATGATAAATGGGCAAAACGTTCAGTAGTGTTTCAGCTCTGGTAACAGTTGAAAGGCAAAAACCAATCTCAAACGTCTCCATTTCTTGTTTGTACAAAATGATGAAGGGGCCTTTCAGATGGGCCTGAGATTAAGAGTAGACCCAGTGCACCAAACCTTTTTCTCAATCACACACACCCACACGCACACACACACACACACACACACACACACACACACACACACACACACACACACACACACACACACACACACACACTATTGCATGCATATTGCTTAGACAAGCCTCACTGGAAATTGGATAAGAGTTCAACATATCAACACACAAATCAGCATGCAGTGACATAGTTTTGCGAGAAAGCTACTTTTTAACATTTTGGCTGATACATTTTTGATCTGGGTTGTAGGCAGTATTCTGCCTATTCTCCGAATGTCTTTTTTGTCCAAGGTTGCTTGATACTGTATATTCAGTAGCTACTCACTGAAGGATCTCAGTTTTCAGGCTTTTCAAAGGCTATTGTTGATTCTGTCAAGGCTAGTGTCCTTGGTCCCATTTGCTCCCGTGCACAACACCTACCTATCAAAGGTCAGCAATTAAAAAGATGTAGCAATTCCTTTCAAATCTTCCATTAGCCTAATCACAAATTGTGATCTCAGACCTGTAGTTGTTAAACCATAAGGCAGGTCCATCTCAAGGTTCCATTTATATCTTTTCAGTTTAAACTAATCAGAATCACTTTATTTGCCAAGTACATTTAGGCACGCGCACACACACACGAGCACGCACGCACGCACACACACACACACACACACACACACACACACACACACACACACACACACACACACACACACACACACACACACACACACACACACACACACACACACACACACACACACACACACACACACACACAGAATTTGACTTAATGAATAGGTGCTGCCAGCAATACAAATTGTACAGAATATAGGCATTGAGTCAACAGAGGGAAATTAATTGATTGTAACACCTATTTACCTCGTTATCCTTGCACCACTCTCGGTAGCAGATGTGAACAAAACCTTTAAACAGGTCAACATTCACAAAGCCGCTGGGCCAGACGGATTACTCAAAGCATGCGCAGAGCAACTGTCAAGTGTCTTCACTGACATTTTCAACCTCTCCCTGACCGAGTCTGTAATACCTACATGTTTCAAGCAGACCACCATAGTCCCTGTGCCCAAGGAAGTGAAGGTAACCTGCCTAAATGAATACCGCCCCGTGGCACTCACGTCGGTGGTCATGAAGTGCTTTGAAAGGCTGGTCATGGCTCACAACAACAGCTTCCTCCCGGACACCCTAGACTCACTCCACTTTGCATACCGCCCCAACAGATCCACAGATGACGCAATCTCAATCGCACTCCACACCGCCCTTTCTCACCTGGACAAAAGGAACACCTATGTGAGAATGCTGTTCATCGACTTACAGCTCAGAGTTGAACAACATTGTGCACATGAAGATCATCACTAAGCTAAGGACACTGGGACTAAACACCTCCCTCTGCAACTGGATCCTGGACTTCCTGATGGGCCGCCCCCAGGTGGTAAGGGTAGGCAACAACATGTCTGCTACGCTGATCCTTAACACTGGGGCCCCTCAGTGGTGTGTACTCCTGTATTCCACGTTCACCCACGACTGTGGGGCCAAACATGACTCCAACACCATCATTAAGTTTGCTGACGACACAACAGTGATAAGCCTGATCACCGACAACGATGAGACAGCCTATCGGGAGGAGGTCAGGGACCTGGCAGTGTGGTGCCAGGACAACCATCTCTCCCTCATTGTGAGCACGACAAAGGAGCTGATCGTGGACTACAGTAAAAGGCAGGCCAAACAGGCCCCCATTAACATCGACGGGGTTGTAGTGGAGCAGGTCGAGAGTTTCCACATCACCAACAAACTATCATGGTCCAAACATACCAAGACAGTCGTGAAGAGGGCACAACAAAACATTTTCCCCCTCAGGAGACTGAAAAGATTTGTCATGGGCCCCCAGATCCTCAAAAGGTTCTACAGCTGCACCATCAAGAGCATCCTGACCGGTTGCATCACCGCCTGATATGGCAACTGCTCGGCACCTGACCGTAAGGCGCAACAGAGGGTAGTGCAAATGGCCCAGTACATCACTGGGGCCAAGCTTCCTGCCATCCAGGACCTATACAATAGGCGGTGTCAAAGGAAAGTCCATAAAATTGTCAGAGACTCCAGCCACCAGCCTCCAGCTACCGCACGGCAAGCAGTACCGGTGCGTCAAGTCTAGGAGCAAAAGGCTCCTCAACAGCTTCTACCCCCAAGCCATTAGACTGCTGAACAAGTCATGAAAATTGCCACCGGACAATTTACATTGACATCACCCCCCCTTGTACAGTCGTGGACAAAGGTTGTGATAATTTACATTTAAGTCATTTAGCAGACGCTCTTATCCAGAGCGACTTACAAATTGGTGCTTTCACCTTATGACATCCAGTGGAACAGCCACTTTACAATAGTGCATCTAGGTCTTTTAAGGAGAGGGGGGTGAGAAGGATTACTTTATCCTATCCTAGGTATTCCTTAAAGAGGTGGGGTTTCAGGTGTCTCCGGAAGGTGGTGATTGACTCCGCTGTCCTGGCGTCGTGAGGGAGTTTGTTCCACCATTGGGGGGCCAGAGCAGCGAACAGTTTTGACTGGGCTGAGCGGGAACTGTACTTCCTCAGTGGTAGGGAGGCGAGCAGGCCAGAGGTGGATGAACGCAGTGCCCTTGTTTGGGTGTAGGGCCTGATCAGAGCCTGGAGGTACTGAGGTGCCGTTCCCCTCACAGCTCCGTAGGCAAGCACCATGGTCTTGTAGCGGATGCGAGCTTCAACTGGAAGCCAGTGGAGAGAGCGGAGGAGCGGGGTGACGTGAGAGAACTTGGGAAGGTTGAACACCAGACGGGCTGCGGCGTTCTGGATGAGTTGTAGGGGTTTAATGGCACAGGCAGGGAGCCCAGCCAACAGCGAGTTGCAGTAATCCAGACGGGAGATGACAAGTGCCTGGATTAGGACCTGCACCGCTTCCTGTGTGAGGCAGGGTCGTACTCTGCGGATGTTGTAGAGCATGAACCTACAGGAACGGGCCACCGCCTTGATGTTATTTGAGAACGACAGGGTGTTGTCCAGGATCACGCCAAGGTTCTTAGCGCTCTGGGACGAGGACACAATGGAGTTGTCAACCGTGATGGCGAGATCATGGAACGGGCAGTCCTTCCCCGGGAGGAAGAGCAGCTCCGTCTTGCCGAGGTTCAGCTTGAGGTGATGATCCGTCATCCACACTGATATGTCTGCCAGACATGCAGAGATGCGATTCGCCACCTGGTCGTCAGAAGGGGAAAGAAGAAGATTAATTGTGTGTCGTCTGCATAGCAATGATAGGAGAGACCATGTGAGGTTATGACAGAGCCAAGTGACTTGGTGTATAGCGAGAATAGGAGAGGGCCTAGAACAGAGCCCTGGGGGACACCAGTGGTGAGAGCACGTGGTGAGGAGACGGATTCTCGCCACGCCACCTGGTAGGAGCGACCTGTCAGGTAGGACGCAATCCAAGCGTGGCCGCGCCGGAGATGCCCAACTCGGAGAGGGTGGAGAGGAGGATCTGATGGTTCACAGTATCGAAGGCAGCCGATAGGTCTAGAAGGATGAGAGCAGAGGAGAGAGAGTTAGCTTTAGCAGTGCGGAGCGCCTCCGTGATACAGAGAAGAGCAGTCTCAGTTGAATGACTAGTCTTGAAACCTGACTGATTTGGATCAAGAAGGTCATTCTGAGAGAGATAGCGGGAGAGCTGGCCAAGGACGGCACGTTCAAGAGTTTTGGAGAGAAAAGAAAGAAGGGATACTGGTCTGTAGTTGTTGACATCGGAGGGATCGAGTGTAGGTTTTTTCAGAAGGGGTGCAACTCTCGCTCTCTTGAAGACGGGAGGGACGTAGCCAGCGGTCAGGGATGAGTTGATGAGCGAGGTGAGGTAAGGGAGAAGGTCACCGGAGATGGTCTGGAGAAGAGAGGAGGGGATAGGGTCAAGCGGGCAGGTTGTTGGGCGGCCGGCCGTCACAAGACGCGAGATGTCATCTGGAGAGAGAGGGAGAAAGAGGTCAGAGCACAGGGTAGGGCAGTGTGAGCAGAACCAGCGGTGTCGTTTGACTTAGCAAACGAGGATCGGATGTCGTCGACCTTCTTTTCAAAATGGTTGACGAAGTCATCTGCAGAGAGGGAGGAGGGGGGAGGAGGATTCAAGAGGGAGGAGAAGGTGGCAAAGAGCTTCCTAGGGTTAGAGGCAGATGCTTGGAATTTAGAGTGGTAGAAAGTGGCTTTAGCAGCAGAGACAGAGGAGGAAAATGTAGAGAGGAGGGAGTGAAAGGATGCCAGGTCCGCAGGGAGGCGAGTTTTCCTCCATTTCCGCTCGGCTGCCCGGAGCCCTGTTCTGTGAGCTCGCAATGAGTCGTCGAGCCACGGAGCGGGAGGGAGGACCGAGCCGGCCTGGAGGATAGGGGACATAGAGAGTCAAAGGATGCAGAAAGGGAGGAGAGGAGGGTTGAGGAGGCAGAATCAGGAGATAGGTTGGAGAAGGTTTGAGCAGAGCGAAGAGATGATAGGATGGAAGAGGAGAGAGTAGCGGGGGAGAGAGAGCGAAGGTTGGGACGGCGCGATACCATCCGAGTAGGGGCAGTGTGGGAAGTGTTGGATGAGAGCGAGAGGGAAAAGGATACAAGGTAGTGGTCGGAGACTTGGAGGGGAGTTGCAATGAGGTTAGTGGAGGAACAGCATCTAGTAAAGATGAGGTCGAGCGTATTGCCTGCCTTGTGAGTAGGGGGGAAGGTGAGAGGGTGAGGTCAAAAGAGGAGAGGAGTGGAAAGAAGGAGGCAGAGAGGAATGAGTCAAAGGTAGACGTGGGGAGGTTAAAGTCGCCCAGAACTGTGAGAGGTGAGCCGTCCTCAGGAAAGGAGCTTATCAAGGCATCAAGCTCATTGATGAACTCTCCGAGGGAACCTGGAGGGCGATAAATGATAAGGATGTTAAGCTTGAAAGGGCTGGTAACTGTGACAGCATGGAATTCAAAGGAGGCGATAGACAGATGGGTAAGGGGAGAAAGAGAGAATGACCACTTGGGAGAGATGAGGATCCCGGTGCCACCACCCCGCTGACCAGAAGCTCTCGGGGTGTGCGAGAGCACGTGGGCGGACGAAGAGAGAGCAGTAGGAGTAGCGGTGTTGTCTGTGGTGATCCATGTTTCCGTCAGAGCCAAGAAGTCGAGGGACTGGAGGGAGGCATAGGCTGAGATGAACTCTGCCTTGTTGGCCGCAGATCGGCAGTTCCAGAGGCTACCGGAGACCTGGAACTCCACGTGGGTCGTGCGCGCTGGGACCACCAGATTAGGTGGCCGCGGCCATGCGGTGTGGAGCGTTTGTATGGTCTGTGCAGAGAGGAGAGAACAGGGATAGATAGACACATAGTTGACAGGCTAGAGAAGAGGCTACGCTAATGCAGAGGAGATTGGAATGACAAGTGGACTACACGTCTCGAATGTTCAGAAAGTTAAGCTTACGTAGCAAGAATCTAATTGACTAAAATGATTAAAATGATACAGTACTGCTGAGGTAGGCTAGCTGCGTTGTTGACACTACCCTAATCAAGTCGTTCCGTTGAGTGTGAAGTTTCTACAATGCTGCTTTTCGGGGGCTAGCTGGCTAGCTAGCAGTGTTGGTTACGTTACGTTGCGTTAGGAGAACGACAATAGTTGGCTAGCTAACCTAGAAAATCGCTCTAGACTACACAATTATCTTTGAAACAAAGACGGCTATGTAGCTAGCTATGTAGCTAGCTACGATCAAACAAATCACACCGTTGGGACTGTAATGAAATGAAATGAAAAAGTGATACTACCTGTGGAGCGAAGCGGAATGCGACCGGAATGCGAAAGTTCTATTCAGTAGACGTTGGCTGGCTATTGGCTAGCTAGGAGTGTCTCCTACGTTAAGGACGACAAAATAGCTGGCTAGCTAACCTCGGTAAATTAAGATAATCACTCTAAGACTACACACTCTAACTACACAATTATCTTGGATACGAAGACAGCAAAGACAACTATGTAGCTAGCTAATACTACACTAATCAAGTCGTTCAGTTGAGTGTGATAGTTACTACAGTGCTACGGTAGCCGGTGAACGTATGCTAGCTGGCTAGCTGCTAGGCAGATAGGAGGACGACGAAATACGATAATAACGCAATTATCACTCTAAGACTCCACACTCTAAACTACACAATTATCTTGGATACGAAGACAGCAAAGACAACTATGTAGCTAGCTAACACTACACTAATCAAGTCGTTCAGTTGAGTGTGATAGTTACTACAGTGCTACGGTAGACGGTGAACGTGTTGGGCAGATAGGAGACGACGAAATACGATAATTACGCAATTATCTTTGATACAACGACGACTATGTAGCTAGCTAAGAAGAAATTGCTAAGATTAGACAAATCAGACCGTTGTACTATAATGAAATGTAATGAAATGTAATGAAAAAGTTATACAACCTGCAGACCGAAGCGCGGATGCGACCGGCTCGCTCCAACCCGGAAGCCACAAAGTTTGCTGCCTCAGTGTCTTTAGATATTTTTGTTAGATGTTACTACGGAATTCTGAAGTATAATTACAAGCATTTCATAAGCGTCAAAGGCTTTTATTGACAATTACATGAAGTTGATGCAAAGAGTCAATATTTGCAGTGTTGACCCTTCTTTTTCAAGACCTCTGCAATCTGCCCTGGCATGCTGTCAATTAACTTCTGGGCCACATCCTGACTGTTGGCAGCCAATTCTTGCATAATCAATGCTTGGAGATTGTCAGAATTTGTGGGGTTTTGTTTGTCCACCCGCCTCTTGAGGATTGACCACAAGTTTTTAATGGGATTAAGCTCTGGGGAGTTTCCTGGCCATGGACCCAAAATACCGATGTTTTGTTCCCCGAGCCACTTAGTTATCACTTTTGCCTTATGGCAAGGTGCTCCATCATGTTGGAAAAGGCATTGTTCGTCACCAAACTGTTCCTGGATGGTTTGGAGAAGTTGCTCTTTGAGGATGTGTTTGTACCATTCTTTATTCATGGCTGTGTTCTTAGGCAAAATTGTGAGTGAGCCCACTCCCTTGGTTGAGAAGAAACCCCACACATGAATGGTCTCAGAATGCTTTACTGTTGGCATGACACAGGACTGATGGTAGCGCTCACCTTGTCTTCTCTGGACAAGCTTTTTTTCCGGATGCCCCAAACAATTGGGAAAGGATTAATCAGAGAAAATGACTTTACCCCAGTCCTCAGCAGTCCAATCCCTGTCCCTTTTGCAGAATATCAGTCTGTCCCTGGTGTTTTTTTATGGAGAGAAGTGGCTTCTTTGCTGCCCTTCTTGACACCAGGCCATCCTCCAAAAGACTTTGCCTCACTGTGCATGCAGATGAACTCACACCTGCCTGCTGCCATTCATGAGCAAGCTCTGTACTGGTGGTGCCCCGATCCCGCAGCTGAATCAACTTTAGGAGACGATCCTGGCGCTTGCTGAACTTTCTTGGGCGCCCTGAAGCCTTCTTCACAACCGCTCTCCTTGAAGTTCTTGATGATCCGATAAATGGTTGATTTAGGTGCAATCTTACTGGCAGCAATATCCTTGCCTGTGAAGCCCTTTTTGTGCAAAGCAATGATGACGGTGCGTGTTTCCTTGCAGGTAACCATGTTTGACAGAGGAAGAAAAATGACTCCAAGCACCACCCTCCTTTTGAAGCTTCCAGTCTGTTATTCAAACTCAATCAGCATGACACAGTGATCTTGTCCTCGTCAACACTCACACCTGTGTTAACGAGAGAATCACTGACATGATGTCAGCTGGTCCTTTTGTGGCAGGGCTGAAATGCAGTGGAATTTCTTTTGGAGGATTCAGTTGGCATAGCATAGAGGGACTTGTATATGCAAATTACCATCATACAAACTGAGGCAGCAGACTTTGTGAAAATGTATATTTGTGTCATTCTCAAAACTTCTGGCCACGACTGTACACTGTTGCTACTCTCTGTTTGTTTGTTACCTACTTTAAACTTTTTATTCTAAGGTTTTATTTTAGCCTACTTGGTAAATATTTTCTGCACTGTTGGTTATGGGCTTGTAAGTAAGCGTTTCACGGTAAAGTCTACACTATTCGGCGCATGAGGCAAATCCATTTTGATTTGATTTGAAAGGTCTTAATAAACACTGGTCCTCCACATACAGTATTTCAGTACGAGGTTGGATTGCAATCATATCTATTCAATGTAGAAAGATGAGAGGTTACATTCTAGCAATCCTCTGTTTTAAATACTGCATTCACATAGGCAGTAATGTTTATCACATTGTCTTGGCTGTAACCAAGCAGTCCAGTTCTTTCTGTTGGTGGTAGCCTAGCAGTGTAATTCTTCCCACTTGACACTGTTTCTTCAAAGCAGGGCTATCCCCGGAGGATCTGGGACGTGGCAGAACAGTAAACCCCAGTCATCAGATGGGAATCAGGCAAGTTTATATCAACCCTTATACGGTACAATTATTGATCACACACCCATAGTATTCATTATTCTTCGTGGCAAGAGAACATTCTGTTTGTCCTCAGATCCGTCTCGAAGGACCCAAGTGGTAAGTTACGGCTTGCTAGCTCATGTAATAAAAATTGCGCTGTGTTTTTCCCCAGCATATTCGTTCACACCAGGTCACACCTTTACTATGATAACTCTGACTTTTGAATTACGATATTGTTTGCAGTCTAATCTTTGTAGAGAAATTCCTATTTTACTGTATTTTTTCCTTTTCATTTTGGGGATAATCAACTTTGAAAACCTTATTTTCTAGATTTTTAGGTGTGAATCGTGTTAATTATTGTATACCACATTAACTACACAAAACCCAGGGATGGTTTTGCCATATCTCATTTTGACTGTCACCATCGTAGTCCAACTATTCCTAGTTCTTGACTAGTAATGAGGAGCATTGGTTTTGGATATTCAGTTTGCTTCTCTAATTGACTCAATTGAAATGGAAAAGACCCCAACCTTGCCATATCTACAATAAATTGTTGTATTCTTTGTCAGGTTATTGGATGCTTGTGAGTCACCTCATATTGTAATCAAGATTGTAGTCACTTGTAATATCATATATATATATATTTTTAAAAAATGCCCCGAAGAGCCCTGGGACTGAACACCATGCTTATCTTAAAATGATATGTTTCAATTATATAGTGAAGCTTAAAGGAATCTTCTCAGAGATACCCAGAAAATGTCGCAGCAGAGAGTTATTTGGCAACCACTCACCCTTATAATTATAGTTGCAATTTCTAATGTGGACTCGGATGCAGACATGCAATTTATCATGTACTTTAAATCTCTTAAGGTGGAAAATGATAGGTAGCATTTTGAAATTCCAGCTCCCCAGTTGGAACTCTTGGCATTCACCTGTGTGTGACAGACACAGTTTGGCGCCTGGACAACTGGCCACTGACCCTAACCCATCAGCAGGCAACTGAGAAATTATCAGAATGTCCCATGCTAATTTGGTTCTTAACTAAATTTACATTCAAAATGAATTAAGATAATTATCTTGTACTATTCTTCTTGTGGTATAATAGTGTTGTTAATGTTAGCTTTACAGTGGCCATACATTACCTCAAATACTCTGTTTTCCAACCTTTGAATGTTCATGAAAAATCATCTAACCTTAAAATACCTTTCTCAAAATATGTTGAATGTATTTGAAATACTGTGACTTTATTTGACCATTTAACTGATTATCAGTTTGATAATCTGTTACCTGCCCTTATCACACCTACTGCTCACTAGACTATGAAATGAGGTTATATAGTCAAAATGTGATTTCATTAGGTTCATCTGAAACAATCTCAGGCATTACGTTATTGGTGACTGATTATGAACTCTCACTAATGTGATTAGCATGAGGTTGTAAGTAACAAGAACATATCCCAGGAGATAGACATATCTGGTATTGGCAGAAAGTTTAAATTCTTGTTAATCTAACTGCACTGTCCAAATTACAGTAGCTATTACAGTGAAAGAATACCATTATATTGTCTTGAGGAGAGTGCACAATTTGATACATGAAAAGTTATTAAGAACAATTTGGCACGTTCAAGGAGTCTTGATACAACATTTTGAACCGAAATACAATTGTTCATTGGATCAGTCTAAAACTTTGCACAAACACTGCAGCCATCTAGTGGCCAACATCTAAATTGCACCTGGGCTGGAATAATATATTGTGGCATTTCTCTTGCATTTCAAAGATGATGGTACAAAAAAATACAAAATAACAGTTGGTATTTTCTTTGTATTATCTTTTACCAGATCTATTATGTTACATTCTCCTACATTCCTTTTACATTTTCACAAACGTTAAAATGTTTCCTTTCAAATGGTACCAAGAATATGCATATCCTTGCTTCAGGGCCTGAGCTACAGGCAGTTAGATTTGGGTATGTCATTTTAGGAAAAAATTGGGAAAAAGGGACGGATCCTTATTAAACCAGTCAATCAGCAATCAGCAAGGCAAATTGAGTTCAATTGGACAATTATGCAGTTACCTTAATTAAAACACACACATACAGGTATATATAAATATACATTGAGGTGGGGGGTGCAATCCACCAAGTAAATGTTACATGTACTTTTATAGCCAGCAGCATACCACCCTGCATCTTGCTTCTGAAGCTAAGCAGGGTTGCTCCTGGTGTCACGCCTTGGTCATTATATTTTGTGTTTTTGGTATATGTTTGGGTAAGCCAGGGTGTGACATGGGTTTATATGTTGTGTTTCGTATTGGGGTTTGTAGTATTGGGATTGTGTTGATTAGGGGTGTGTCTAGTTAGGCTTGGCTGCCTGAGGCGATTCTCAATTGGAGTCAGCTGCTTATCGTTGTCTCTGATTGGGAACCGTATTTAGGTAGCCTGAGTTCGCGTTGTATTTTGTGGGTGTTTGTACCTGTCTTTGTGTATTCACCAGATAGGCTCAGTCACTTGGTTTTTTCTTTTCAATTGTTTTGGAAGAGAAGAGAACGAGCGCCATTCTCCTTGCGGAGATGGTGCTAAATACATCAACACGGTCGGTCCCTGGGATTGGGCTGGCCAACACGATTCGGTTTGCTTGGAAGGAAAAGGAGTTTGAGCCTTTAGGACGGGAATCCTTTGGAAGGATAATATTGATGGGGATTCTAAAGCTGACGGTGAAGGACGTGTTTTGTTTCCAAGGCAACTCGTTGGAGGGAGCATACGACGTTGCACTATATACAGAGGAAAAACACGATGATATCCTGAGAAGGGCAAGAGCAGTGGGAGGTGAGAGGCCGATGTGCCACTACGAAATAACAAGCCTGGCGAAGAATAACTTTAGGGTTGTAACTGTAAACATTTACAACCCTTACGTTAAGGACGAAGAGGTGAGGGCTTTTCTGGGGAGATACATGGATAACGTCTCCTCAGCAAGGCACCTCAAAGACTCCCTTGGGTTTTGGAATGGGAGGAGAGGCTTCCAGGCCCTCCTCAGAGAGGACCCAAGGGGACATGGTGGCTACCTCCATCCTCCTGCTATGTTCTCCCTAGGGGCTGACAGGGGGACGTTGTATTATGCACGTCAGCCCCCATTTTGCAGACGCTGTATGGCCTATGGTCACATATTCGCCTCATGCAGTGCAAGAAAATGCAGATTTTGTGCATCTGAGGATCACGAGGCGAGGGATTGTGACAAGCCTAAGACGTGCCATGGGTGTGGCTCGTCAGCACACCTGTGGAGGGGGTGCCCGGCCCGTCAGAGGTCATATGCGTCTGCGGCTGGGGGGGAGCAGGAGCGGGGGATGGGGGAAGAAGAGGAGGGGAAGGAAGCACGCCTCATGACCAGAGATCAGGTCCAGAGGGGAAGGCCACAAGGAAGGAGGAGGAGCCAGAAGCGGCGGATGGAAGAGAGAAGGAAACGGAAGGCACGGGAGTAGGAGAACCAGAAAAAGCGGCGGAAGAAGGCAACCGAGTGGAGGAGCATGAGAGAGAAGAAAGCGAGGGAGGAGTGGTGGAGAAGGAGACGGTGGAAGAGAAAGTGGACTGGGGGAAAGTGCCATGGTGGAAGAGATGAGGGTATGGTGGAGGAGCTGGCAGGGGGAGGGTGGTATCTCTTCACTGCCGCCATCACCAAAGAAGAGTATGAAGAGGAGGGGCGATTGGCCGACAGTGAGGGGGAAGGGATGGCCAAGAGAGTGATGGGGGCGGGAGAAACCTCTGGGTTGCTGCTGGTTTCCCCAGGCCCTCAACTTCTGTTGGGTGGGGACACACATAACAAGACTCAGGACTGGGTACAAGAGGAGGTGGGGAGTTTTTTGTTTGGGGACTCAGCCTCCCCAATTTTTTTTTCCAAACCAGCTGCAACACTGGGGAGGGGAGGATTGTGGGGGTAGACCCAGGGTGCAGGGCACTCCGGAGCCAAACACTATTCCTGCATCCTGGGAGGGTGTGATGGAGGAAGAGGGGGATGTCGGGATTACGGATGGTGTTCTCACCGGTAGATATGGAGCAGGGGAGCATCGGGTGAGTCTCCTGTTTTATGTTTTTTTCTGTCTGGGTTTAGAATTTGAGTGTATTACATGTATTTATTTTTCATGGAGTCTAATTTGACTTTTGTTAGTTTAAATGTAAGGGGTTTAAGGGATTTTGTTAAGAGGAGGGCGGTTTTTAGTTATTTGGAGGGTGTGGGGTTTGATTTTTGTTTTTTACAGGAGGTTCACCTGAGGGATGGAGGGGATGTTATTAGGTTTAAGAGGGAGTGGGACAAGGGGAGTCGGTTTGGGGTGTTGGGGGTGCACTCATCGGGGTAGGGATTTTGTGTGGGCACAGGGAGGTAAAAGTGGAGGATTCTTTCGTGGTAATGCAGGGGAGGGTTATAGGGGTGGATGTCACGATAAGGGATTGTAAATTTAGATTAGTGGTGGTGTATGGGCCACAGGTGGTGGCAGACAGAAGGGAGATGGTGGACTGTCTGACGCCCCTGTGTGTCACAAATAGGAAATTAGTGATAGGGGGATTTTAATACAGATTTAGGAAGAGGGGGATAGCAGTGCGGGCGCCATTGCCAGGCTAATGGCTTGCCATGGTCTGGTAGATGGTGGTCTGCACACTACTCCGAAAATGGACGGTCCTACATGGCGTAACTCCAGGGGGTTGAGCGGAGGCTCGACTATATTTTTGTACCCAGGTCTTTGGGTAAGTTGTCTGGGCGGCTGTTGCCTGTTTTCTTTCGGATCACGACGGGGTGCTCCTGCAGGTGGGGTCGCCAGTCTGCCTCTTTGGTAGAGGGTACTGGAAGCTAGATCGGGATGTGCTGGAGGAGCAGGCTTTTGTTGACGGGTTTTATGGTTTCTTTTGGAGGCTTGAGGGCCTCCGGTCCATGTGCGAGGGGGTGTTAGAGTGGTGGGAATTAGTTAAGGTGAGGATTAGGGCTTTTATAATAGGGTATTGCAAGAGGAAAAAAGGGAGGAGAGGAGGGAGGTGGATCGTATCCAGAGGTTAATTGAACTCGAATACGAGGCAGGCAACCTCGGCGGGTCGTTTGACTGGGAGAGATCCGCAACCCTAAAGGCGCAGCTCAGGGAGTTGCAGGAGCGGAAGGCTCGAGCTTTCCTTGAGCGAGCGCATAGTGGCTTTCTAGAACATAATGAGACTTGTTCTGCTATGTTCTTTAAGTTGGTTAGGGCAAGACAGAGTAGGAAGGTAATGCATGGTGTTAGGGAAGAAAATGGTAGTATAGTTAGAGAACCAGAGGATATGGTCAGGGTGACAACTGATCATTTCCAAGGTTTATTTAAGGAAAGGGAAATAGATGTAGAGCAGGGAAATGTGTTTTTAGAACACTTGTCCAGGCGGTTGCCGGAGGACATTAGAGAAGTGATGGAGGCCCAGATCTCACTAGAAGAGGTTGAGAGCGCTCTTAGGAGGATGGGAAAAGGGAAGGTGCCTGGGATAGATGGGCTGCCGGCTGAGTTTTATCTCAAGTTTTGGGGTATACTTGGACCAGTGGTCCTCGAAGTCTTGAAGGCCATCCTTGAGACGGGGTCCCGGGGGATCAATGGCTGTTGGTGTGCTGTCACTTTTATATAAGAAGGGGGAAGTAACAGACCTTGGCAACTGGCGGCCGTTGACCATGCTGTGTGTAGATTACAAGCTACTTGCAAAGGTTTTAGCAGACCGGTTGCGCACAGCCCTTCCCTACGTCGTTCATGAGGATCAGACGTGTGGGGTAGAGGGCCGCTCTATTCGATGGAACCTACAGTTAATCAGGGACTCCATCGCTTGGGTTGAAGATAGAGGTCTGCATTTAATGGTAGCAGCGCTAGATCAGGCGAAAGCCTTCGATCGCGTGAATAGATCCTTTTTATTCAGAGTGTTAGGTCGATTAGGATTTGGGGAGAAGTTTATAGGATGGATTCGTACATTATATGTCGGAGCGGGGTGCCGAGTTAGTGTAAATAGTCACTTGGGTGATGTTTTTGACCTCTCGTCTGGGGTCAGGCAGGGGTGCCCACTCTCGGCTCTCCTCTTCGTTCTGTACATGGAGCCCCTGGGGGCTGCCATTAGGGCAGACACAGGGGTGGAAGGTTTGCTGATCCCTGGAAGTGGTGGGCTGCGTGTTAAGATGACGCAGTACGCCGACGACACTTCCTTGCTGTTGTGCAAGGACTCGTGCCTGACAAGGTCCCTTGCCATCTTTGGGGATTTCACCCGAAAGGCGTCGGGAGCAGTTCTGAACCATGCAAAGTCTTCAGTCAAGTTTTTCGGAAGATGGCGCGGTAGAACGGATGTGCCTGGGGGGTTATCTCTCTGTGAGGGGGCCCTGAGGATTCTCGGGGTCCATTTTGAGACCTCCGGCTCAGCGACGCTAAACTGGAACATGCGTATCGCAGTGGTACAGAGGAAGCTAGCAATGTGGAAAGCTAGCTATTTGTCTTTTATGGGCAAAGTCCTGGTCCTAAAGGTGGATGTGTTGCCGTCTCTTTTGTATTTGGCATACATCTACCCATTGCCGGCTTGTCTGAGGAGGCCTCTAGTGAGGCTTGTGTTTCAGTTTATGTGGAGTGGCAGGTGCGAGTGGGTCGCCAGGGCACGCATGATCTGTCCCATCGGGGAGGGAGGTAGGGGGTACCACATTTCCCCTCAAGCTGGACTCAATTTTTGTTTCCTTCTTGTTAACGGAGCTTGCTCAGCCAGTGATACACCCGTCCGGTTACCTCCTGCGGGTGTTTTCTCGTATCAGGCGAGAAGCATAATGGTGTGGTCTAACACGGGTCCTCGGGCGGAACAGCTGCCGTGGCACTTTGGTCATGCGGCCAAGTGGCTGCGTGCGCACCCTGAGGTTGAAGTTGCCCGAGTAGGTTTAGATCACAGGCACCTGTACGAGGAGGTCAGAAAGGCAGGGAGTCCGGCGCCTGTAGTGGGCATCTCGGAAGTGGTCTGGGAGGGAGTGCAGGCGCGAGGTCTGGATAACAGGCTCAAGGACCTGAATTGGTTGAGCCTTCATAAGTGTTTGCCGGTACGTTCCATCTTGTACCGGTATAATTTGGTGCAATCCCCCACCTGTCTAAGATCCTCTTGTGGCAGGGAGGAGACTGTGCGCCATGTCTTTGGGACTGTGCCTTTGCCGGAGTAGTATGGGCTAGGGCACGGGTGTTGTTAGGTTTGGTAAAGGGGGATTTTGTATTGACGTGGGCCAGGTTAGAGAGGGGTGTAGGGAGAGCGAGAGGGACGGATAGGGACAGGTTTCTGCTCTGGCTTCTCATGAGTCTCTTTAAACGGGGGCTGTGGGAAGCAAGGCAGAACATGGTGAAGACAGGGAAAGATTGGGGGTGGAAGGGATAGTGAGGAGGGTGGAAGGAGATTTGAGGGGAGGATGAAGAGGGAGGAGAGGAAGTGGGGGCAGCATGCTGCTCGGGAGAGGTGGAAGGGGGGTTTAGGGCTGGGTGTCATTTAGATTTGTAAGAGGATAGATTAGGGACGGGGAGATAGGGAGAGGTATTTTGTAGGGTAACGGGGAGGGAAGATGCTCCCCTGAGGTTTTGTTTGTGGTTTATGTTTTAGTTTAATTAGTTTATTTAAAATACCATTATTTGTGTATGTATGTAAATTATGAGTTGTAAAGAATGAATGGTATTGAAGATAATAAATTATTTTTATAAAAAAAATAAAAAAATAGTCCGACTCTCTTTCTACAAACGAAGAACTCCGTTACACCTGGTCAGTCCCTGGATGGGAGACCAGATACTGCTGAAAGTGGTGTTGGAGGGTCAGTTGGAGTCACCCTTTCCTCTGGTCTAAAAAAAATATTCCAATACCCCAGGGCAGTGATTGTGTAAGGTGTCATCTTTCAGATGGGATGTTAAACAGGTGTCCTGACTCTCTGTGGTCACTAAAGATCCCATGACACTGGGTGTTAACCCCAGTGTCCTGGCTAAATTCCCAATCTGGCCTTCATACCACCATGGTCACCTAATTATCCCCAGCTTACAATTGGCTCATTCATCCCCCTCCTGTAACTATTCCCCAGGTTGTTGATGTAAATGAAAATGTGTTCTCAGTCAACTTACCTGGTTAAATGAAAACATACATGGCACTTTTAATATATTTTTTCATATTTATTTTTACAGTAGTTACATAGACAGTATAAAGTAATTAGATATTTTGATTTACAGTGCATTCGTAATGTACTCATACCCATTCACTTTTTCCACATTTTGTTCTGTTACATCCTTATTCTAAAATTAATGAAATTGCTATTTTTTCCCAATCAATCTACCCCATAATGACAAAACTTGAAATATCACATTTACATAAGCTTGGCACACCTGCATTTGTGGAGTTTCTGCCATTATTCTCTGCAGATCCTCTCAAACTCTGGCAGGTTGGATGGGGAGTGTCGCTGCACAGCTATTTTCAGGTCTCTCCAGAGATGTTTGATCAGGTTCAAGTCTGGGCTCTGGCTGGGCCATTCAAGGACAACTCCTGCATTGTTTTGGCTATGTTCTTAGGGTCGTTGTACTGTTGGAAGGTGAACCTTTGCCTCTGTCTGAGGTCCTGAACATTCTGGAGCAGGTTTTCATCAAGGATCTCTCTGTACTTTGCTCCGTTCATCTTCCCTAGATCCTGACTAGTCTCCCAGTCCGTACCGCTGAAAAACGTCCCCACAGCATGATTCTGTCACCACCATGCTTAACTGTAGGATGGTGCCAGGTTTCCTCCAGTCGTGACGCTTGGCATTCAGGCCAAAGAGTTCAGTCTTGGTTTCATCAGACCAGAGAATATTGTTTTTCATGGTCTGAGAGCAGGGACGTCACTAGACATTCAGAACATCCGGGGCTCAGCCCTGATGACCTGGGCCTGTCCCTCAGAGCTGTGTGCTTAGTCCCCTCCTGTAATATCTGTTCACCCACAACTGCATTGCCAAGCACGACTTGAACACCATCATTAAGTTTGCTGATGACACAACAATGTTAGGCCTGATAACCGACAACGATGAGAAAGCCTATAGGGAGGAGGTCGGAGACCTGGGAGCTGATTGTGGACTACAGGAAAAGGAGGGCCGAACAGGCCCGCATTAACATCGACGGACTGTAGTGGAGTGGGTCGAGAGTTCCTTGATTTCCACATCACCAACAAACTATAAGGGTCCAAACACACCAAGACAGTCTTGAAGAGAGCACTACAACACCTTTTCGTCCCCGAGACTGAAAATATTTGGCACGGGCCCTCAGATCCTCAAAAGGTTCTACAACTGCACCATCGAGAGTATTCTGACCGGTTGCATCACTGCCTGGTATGGCAACTGCTCGGCATCCGACAGTAAGGTGCTACAGAGGGTAGTGCGTACAGCCCAGTATATCACTGGGGCCAAGCTTCCTGCCATCCAGGACCTAAACACTAGTAAAAACTGTCAAAAACTCCAGTCACCCAAGTCATAGATTGTTCTCTCTGCTATGTCCAAAAGGCTCAAATTACCTCGACTAACCTGGACCCCCGCACATTGACTCGGTAGTGGCAACCCCTGTACATAAGCTCTTTATTGTTATTTTATCGTGTTACTTTTTATTATATTTTTTTACCTTAGTTAATTGAGTAAATATTTTCTTAACTCTATTTTTTTAACTGAATTGTTGATTAACGGCTTGTAAGTAAGCATTTCACGTTAAGGTCTACAACTGTTGTATTCGGCGCATGTGACAAATACATGATTGATCAAATGATTAACATTCAACTGTCTTACCCTTCCCTAACCACAATACCTGTGTTCTCTTTCTCTGTCACTTTAGCAACAAAATCAACATGCGCACAACCATGGGGCAAAACCGGTGAGGTTGGCTTAGATTGTTGACAACATGTAAGCTATATTTCATCTCCAATGTTTATTGAAAACAAATACGTTTGCATAATGACCACTCATTGTTTCAAATACATCTTTACAATTGTTGGTTAGCTAGCTAGCAAATTTGATCCTTATTTGCAATGACAAAAAATCAGACAAAACACCCCAAAACAAGACATGATATCAATAACATGATAAACCTGCTGAATTAAGCCACTTACGATTCCCTACATGGCAGTGTCATTCTTGCAATCTGGCCATCCAGAATCACAACAGGCTGACTTCTGCCCCATGGAAGCTCGCACATCGTTTTCGTGACGTTGTCAACCAACCCATCTTTTCAGCTACTGTAGATGCTAAGTAATTGTATTGTAAACACACACACACACACACACACACACACACACACACACACACACACACACACACTATTAACTTACTCCTGCAAATGCAACTACTATTTCTTTGGACTAATCAAAACTTACTTTGGAAAATCACTTTCACTCCCCCTCCTAAAGTTCCACTGTATACAGAAATTGTGGTTTAAGGCAGCACTTAAAAGGCAGGATAGGCCAGGGCTCATGTTTGGAGTATTCATTGCACTGTGTAATGTAATGTAGCCTAGTTTGTTTTACACCATCCCAGCAGGGCAAAAGACTCAGGGCTGAGACAAACTCATTCGGGGCTAGAGCCTTCAATATCCGAGAGTCCTTTAGATGCCTTTTGTCAAACTCCAAATGGGCTGTCATGTGCATTTTACTGAGGAGTGGCTTCCATCTGGCTACCCGACCATAAAGTCCTGATTGGTGGAGTTCTGCAGAGATGGTTGTCCTTCTGGAAGGTTCTCCCATCTCCACAGAGGAACTCTGGAGTGCCTGGCAAAGGCCCTTCTCCCTCGATTGCTCAGTTTGGGCAGGCGGTCAGCTCTAGGAAGAGTCTTGGTGGTTCCAAACTTCTTCCATTTAAGAATGATGGAGGCCACTGTGATGTTAGGTACCTTCAATGCTGCAGACATTTTTTGGTACCCTTCCCCAGATGTGTGCTTCGACACAATCCTGTCTCGGAGCTCTATGGACAAATTCCTTCAATTCCTTCAACCATGGCTTGGTTTTTGCTCTGACATGTACTGTCAACTGTGGGACCTTATATGGACAGGTGTGTGCCTTTCCAAATTATGTCCAATCAATTGAATTTACTAGAGTTTTAGAAAAATCTCAAGGGTGATCAATAGAAACAGGATGCACCTGAACTCAATTTCAAGTCTCATTGCAAAGGGTCTGAATACTTATGTAAGTATGGTATTTCTGTTTATTTTTTAATTTTTTTTATACATTTGCAAAAATAAAATAAAAAAACTGTTTTTGCTTTGTCATTATGGGGTATTGTGTGTAGATTGATGAGGGGAAAAAAAGTATTTAATCAATTTTAGAATAAGGCTGTAACGTAACAAAATGTGGAAAAAGTCAAGGGGTCTGAATACCTTCCGAATGCACCGTACACTCCATCTAGATAGATATACATTATACATCGTGTTTTCCGTCATAACTACCCATCCCTCAACTACTCTCAGTCCGTCCCACCTATCTCTGTGAACCGCCCTCTTATGACTTCCATGTGCCATATATGTTTCAGCGGTGATGTTTAAATACATTCTGAATCTGTCTAATCCCATAGTATCTACAGATTGTAAATGAAAGTTCAATATTTTGACGAAAAGTAGTATTATATTGTTAATTGATTGACTATGTTTTTCCAGATCTCCCAACAGTGCTTATTTGTAGGGTTAATTTGAGATACATTCTGTCATTTTTCAGCCATTCCTGAACCTGTGACCAAGCTACACAGGGGCAATTACCAAAATAAGTGATCTAATGATTCTGTGTCTTCAAAGCAAAATCTGAGTTGAGATGGTTGTGTGCACCATATACATGAAAACCTATATTTGTGAATGCAATGTAAACCTTTTGGGATTTTTAAATACAGATATTATTGAAAAGAGTAGAAATAGCAAACGTTAGGAGTTATTGCTGTATCGTTCAAGCTAAGGGCAGGTACTGAAATTGTAAGCAATTGCTGTAACACTCATTAAGGGCAGGTACTGAAATGGTATTATGACAGATGTGCAGCACAAAGTTAGTTTAAGTGCCTGGCTCCAAGTTTGATCACATGTTGGAAATAGAGCACTCCATCTTGCATCACAAGCATGTAGGTGCCCACTCATCTTACCTGCATGCTAGCCGTGCTATTCATTTTGATAACTGCATTAGTGGCAGCTACCCAACATAACGTGTCCTCGACTGGGTCAGGAATAATACAATGAAGAGTTTTCTGACATGGAGCCATATGGTCCTGCTGAGTGCTCGGACCAACTAAGAATTGATTACCCACTTCTTGTGTGAAATCCAATCTTAACATTGGCTGACAGTTTTGTGAATGTCGGTGCACGTTAGGGGGAGACCCAGTATGTTTTTAGTTGTTTTTTTTCCAACTCTGGGATATCAGAATATTGAGTGATGTAGGTGTAGATAAGTATCAGTGTGTTTGAGTGTTTCTCTTGTATCCGGTTTCTTAAATTAAAGAAGAGAGTCATTTTTTTTCTTCCTGTGTTGGAGCCCTGCCAAAGCCAATCATACTCAAGGAAGCAGTCATCACTCGGTGTGCACGCTTACTATTTGTAATGAACTCCAACATAGAGGTCAGCTGATGTCGTAGCGCTTAATTTTTCATAAAAAGCATCCCTCAACTATTTCATTTTAAGCCAAGAAAAGCCCCCACATTACAAGTATGTGTGATCTTATAGAGAACTCTTTTGTAATGTAACAAGTATACCTATTTGTAAAGCCACCATTACTAAAAAACAATTTGAAGGATATGTTACATGGTGTTCATCTAGTACCTTGGGAACTGAATGTTGCATTATAATGCTGCATACTAAAGAAAACCCAACCATGGCTTTTTAAATGTTGACTTATTAAATGGGTGTGGTAATAATCTGTTCAAACGCATATTTCCCAACTAACCTTGCACTGGTGACATCTACACATCAAAGGGACACAACAGTAGAAATCAAACAGTTTGTTTGAAATGCCATGCAGCTCAGCAAATCCATTGGGGGAGATATAGATACAGTGGTTGTGGATTATTCATATCAAAGGTTTAATGTAATAATAATGGGAAACTTAATTAGAGGCCTCCAAATCTGCTTAGGGGCTTCATATTTCCCTCCTTATCAGCAACTGCAGACCGGTTTATCTCCAAACTTCTACATTAATTAACTTATCACCATGCATCAGGGTCACAATGCACCAAAGGCAGCAGTCCGAGATGGGGAACAACACGCCCTCCCCTCCTTCGTTGTCGTCATGGTTCGTCCATTGCAACACTACACGACCAAAAACATTATGACTCGTGAGTCAGTGAGGATAAAGATCAGGACGAGAACAAATGATACACCAAAACAAGTCTGGGAAATGTTGGTAAATTGTCCGTCTCTATAGTAATGTGAACCATTGCAAGGTTACATATTAAGTATTTTCCATTAAAATATGGGTGATAGAAAGGATTGAAATGGTAACTATGGAAACTGAACTATTAGAAACTATTGTACACCTGGCAGGATTTAAGGATAATCAAATGCATGTTCTCAAATGCTTCTTGTTTTATTCCCCTCTGCAAAACTGCCCAGCTCTCTCGCTATTTCTCAATATCTGTCTGGCTCTCTCTCTGAAATGTTTGTAAGGATTGGAAAGGCTCTGGAGATTTCACTCTATATCTCACCGCACAGGATCTCACTTTCTCCTCTCCTCTTCTTCTCTCCCTCTCTTCATAGAACCCCCTTCCCTCAAAGTATCACCTAACTATATCTGTTTCGGTACTTCCAATGCATGATTTTACTATCACAATATGTTAGCACAGTGACTTGAAGTCTACAGGTACGGTAGCATTGCTACCAGTCATTGCGCTAACGCTAGTTCGCATTGGCTCACAAAACTACTGTGAACTTCCTTCGTAATGCAAGCAGAGACATACAATTGGTATCCACAAATGCCAGAATCTTGCAGTATCCCTTTAATATAGCTCTACCTCATAGTTAATTGATGTTGTAATGTATCTGCTTCAGGATAGAGGTTCTTTAGCAGCTTGTTTATAGCAAGTTGTGCTGTTGTGTCGAGTGGGGGATAGAAAACCCAGAGACGAGGATAGGGAGAGAGGGAGGGAGAAATGGAGGAGGAAATCAACGTTTTTTTTCTGAACTGTACTCTGTCTCAGCAGAGGGAGCAGCCTCAACCAAAGCCTTGCCAAAACTGCAGCGTAATGTGTTAGTCTAGGTCCCCACAGTGAGGGTAAAAAAAGCCCCCACAAGTGATAAGCTGCAGTAAGAACGAGGATCCCTGCTAATCTCCTAAACATGATTTTCCATACTGCTTTATCCACCATGCCTCTGGATTAAAGGCATTCTATTAAAGAGAGGGGCTTACCATATGGTGTAAGGACGGAACCAACAGTAGTTTGGGGTTTAGCCGTGTTTCTTTCAATAGCCTTTTAAAAGAGCATTTGCTCATTTTGCTGCAGAATCAGTCTTCATTGAGAAAGGGGAGAAGTGTCTAAAAGAGGACTTTGAATAATTACCCAGTTTTACGTCACTGTTTGCTAAAATATCTTGAAGAAAAAAATGAAAATGAAGATTGCCAGCACACAAACATAAAGCTCATGTGGCCGTTCCATTGAATCGGTGGGAAAAAAGTTACTGTGAGAGAGGCCAAACAAGTTATGCTTAGTCTTGGCTTGTGTCGCCTTACACAATAATGCAATCTGTTTGATCACGCTCCAGCTGTTTGTGTCTTTGGGACCAAACTGGGGTTATTCTCCTATAATTGGATGTGTTAATTGCTTAGCCTGCCAAAGTCTGCCAGGCCAAATTTGTCTTCAGATAATACAGCAAGAGGTGCTCTAATTACAAATACGCCAACATTGTTTTTGAGTGAAGACAACAACACAGGAGACATGTAATAACAGGATGGATGCTAAAGAAACAGGCCATTTTGTATTTCATAAATCCTTGTTGTCGTCCACAGACATGAGATGATGTGCTGCTAGCTACAGTTTCATCATGGTTATATTGTGCCTATAGAAAACAGGGGAATTAGACCAGGGATAAACATGATTAATATAGACACGCCACAGATGTTTCCGCTAGAGAGTATGACCTCTGAGATGCTGCACTCTATAAAACACTGTTCTCCCACTGATCTTGCATATAGATGCTTTAATATCCTATAACATGAACAATACATATATTTCACGTATACATACCTTGTCATTGTATATCAGCGATGTCTTCATTGGGAGGTTGCTTATGGTACATAATAGCTCTCCCGCTATCTCTCTCAGAATGACCTTCTTGATCCAAATCAGTCAGGTTTCAAGACTAGTCATTCAACTGAGACTGCTCTTCTCTGTATCACGGAGGCCCTCCGCACTGCTAAAGCTAACTCTCTCTCCTCTGCTCTCATCCTTCTAGACCTATCGGCTGCCTTCGATACTGTGAACCATCAGATCCTCCTCTCCACCCTCTCCGAGTTGGGCATCTCCGGCGCGGCCCACGCTTGGATTGCGTCCTACCTGACAGGTCGCTCCTACCAGGTGGCGTGGCGAGAATCTGTCTCCTCACCACGCGCTCTCACCACTGGCGTCCCCCAGGGCTCTGTTCTAGGCCCTCTCCTATTCTCGCTATACACCAAGTCACTTGGCTCTGTCATAACCTCACATGGTCTCTCCTATCATTGCTATGCAGACGACACACAATTAATCTTCTCCTTTCCCCTTCTGATGACCAGGTGGCGAATCGCATCTCTGCATGTCTGGCAGACATATCAGTGTGGATGACGGATCACCACCTCAAGCTGAACCTCGGCAAGACGGAGCTGCTCTTCCTCCCGGGGAAGGACTGCCCGTTCCATGATCTCGCCATCACGGTTGACAACTCCATTGTGTCCTCCTCCCAGAGCGCTAAGAACCTTGGCGTGATCCTGGACAACACCCTGTCGTTCTCAACTAACATCAAGGCGGTGGCCCGTTCTTGTAGGTTCATGCTCTACAACATCCGCAGAGTACGACCCTGCCTCACACAGGAAGCAGCGCAGGTCCTAATCCAGGCACTTGTCATCTCCCGTCTGGATTACTGCAACTCGCTGTTGGCTGGGCTCCCTGCCTGTGCCATTAAACCCCTACAACTCATCCAGAACGCCGCAGCCCGTCTGGTGTTCAACCTTCCCAAGTTCTCTCACGTCACCCCGCTCCTCCGCTCTCTCCACTGGCTTCCAGTTGAAGCTCGCATCCGCTACAAGACCATGGTGCTTGCCTACGGAGCTGTGAGGGGAACGGCACCTCAGTACCTCCAGGCTCTGATCAGGCCCTACACCCAAACAAGGGCACTGCGTTCATCCACCTCTGGCCTGCTCGCCTCCCTACCACTGAGGAAGTACAGTTCCCGCGCAGCCCAGTCAAAACTGTTCGCTGCTCTGGCCCCCCAATGGTGGAACAAACTCCCTCACGACGCCAGGACAGCGGAGTCAATCACCACCTTCCGGAGACACCTGAAACCCCACCTCTTTCAGGAATACCTAGGATAGGATAAAGTAATCCTTCTCACCCCCTCCCCCCTTAAAAGATTTAGATGCACTAGTGTAAAGTGGCTGTTCCACTGGATGTCTTAAGGTGAACGCACCAATTTGTAAGTCGCTCTGGATAAGAGCGTCTGCTAAATTACTTAAATGTAATGTAAATGTACATGATGTATTCATCAATATATATATATATTGCTTTTTGTGTTCAATACTAACATGAAGCAAACCACATTATTGATAAATGTCGATGAGCCTTGTCAGTTCACCTCTAGCTATTCAATCAATGCAGTACAACAATCAATTGTTCGGTTCCACTACTGTCAGAAGAGAAAAGAGAAAATGGTAGAGGCAAAGGTATGGTGCATAATTATAATACTATTATGAGGTATTTAGATTTAATTTATCTGCAGCCGTCAGGCATGTGCACGTTTTACATACACTACTGTAATATGATATATCTCTCTATATATTCATTTTGCGCTCTCTCTATTTCTGTCTCTCTCTCTCTCTCTCTGCATGTAATGAATACTAAGTTGATGCAGGTCTTATCAGATATGCAGTATGATCCTGTGATAAATCTATTCAGTTTCAGTCAGTACCTTGGACATCCTTGATAATTGTCATGACTGTCCACAAGAATCTAAATAGGTCAGATCGGGTTTGCAATGAATAACTTCAAACAGACCACCTCTCACCCGCAGAGGCGGGAGGAAAGAACTAGAAGGAATGAACAACTCATGTCCTGTTGTAAATCAAGGGGAGAAGATTCAGGTCTCCCTCTCCAATATTCACCAAAGGAATGTACTTTGTTTAAAGAGATTTTCGGCGGAAAAAAAGTAACACGTTCAAAAGCGAATACTGGAACAATATTTCTAACATAGAACATGGGGAATGGTCAGAGGCGATGACATTTTGTGATGTCATTAAAAATGTTATAAAGGAAATACTGTAACTTGGAAAGTATACCCACTACATGTACGAAGTTTCCATACTATGCGTAATGCAATTTATATGAACAATTCTGAAAGTGTTTTTGTCAAGAGAGGGATTTGGCAAATTGTACAGGCAGGGAAAAGGCTAGTAACGTCATCCGGGAGATCAGGCAATAGGTTGATAACAGGAAATCCGGCTAAAGTACAGGCAGGGAATAGGCAAAAGGCGTCGTTAGTGAGGCAGGCAGAAACTATCATACACTGGAGGATTACATTACCTGAAAAACAAAGCTCCGAAATGGAAGTGTGTCACAAAACAAACAATACCTCACAATGATGGAGTGCAAAGAACTGAACTAAATACTGTGTGATAATGACATATAGGTGTGTGAACAGGTGATCAGAATTTGGGTGGTTGGGATCTGGAGAGTGAACTGCGTTCACGGGATCTATTTGTTTGAGAGTGTAAGCTGTAAAGTGGGCTGGAAAGTGAGCTGCGTTCAGGGGAATCTGCGTGTTTGAGAGTGTGAGTTCAAAGCAGACTTTACAGTTCAAGTGACAAGTCACGCTCCCGAGTGAGGTCAGAGAGCGTGTCAGCCTGACGGAACTGCCCCTTTCGAACAAACTGTATAAATGATGAGTCAAGAAATGAACATACTAAACCAGAAAAGTGTCAAGCTGCAGCTTTACATTGAAAGTGGTTTGAACTGTGAATCTCAACACGAGGTAGAGATTAGCTGTACTAAGTAAAGTATCTTCGAAAGCGAATTTACCTACTACCCTGCTCAAACCATCGTATTACGCTACTCTTGTCACCCCACTGGGAACCATCGACACAGCTGGCTAGCCTATCTTCAAATAAGCATCTTCAAGAGTGAATGGAAGGAAAATAAACTCTGTAGTTCAGTTCAGGACTACACAACAGGTCATCGGATACCGGACAACTACAAAGATGGACAACAGTAGAAGACTTGTTGGAACCCTTTTGGATAATCAGAGCCTTACAAGCGCACCGCGAAAAGGCCCAACTCCCTTTCCAAGGTGGCCCTGTCCACCGAGAGAGATCAGGCTAACCCAGACATTTCATGTAAATACATTCATGATTTCTTACTCAAAGCGGGTGGCTGTTTGTGTGCAAAGTATATGATTACTGTAGGTGAGAGTAGTTTCTAAATGTACCAACGTTAAGTGTCTCTGTCTCCCTCCCTCTCCATCTCTTTTGTAAAAAGCAGCCACGTTGTCGTCATTTCGCTGAGGACCTGTTTTTACTGTATTAAGTGTGTATGTTTATCCTGTGTTAAACATTTAATTAGCTAGTAAATATATAACTAAACCAATTTGTGTAGTACTGAATCATAAGTAAGGCTCGGGTTTTTGCAGATGCAAAGAGGTTACGACTGTTCAGAGTGATGATATGAGGTTATGATTAATAAGTTGACTGTTTATAGATGTGATAAGACTTTTAGAGTTTAATTTGGGAGATAGTAACTCTTTAACCTCTTGCTTCTACCTGAGACGCTTGCGTCCCAACTAGAGCTCTGGAAATGCAAATGCGCTACGCTAAATGCTAATAGTATTAGTTAAAACTCAAACATTAAAATACACATGCAGGGTATCAAATTAAAGCTACACTCGTTGTGAATCCAGGCAACAAGTCAGATTTTTAAAATGCTTTTCGGCGAAAGCATGAGAAGCTATTATCTGATAGCATGCACCAATACACTACAACACAAAAGCCACGCAGGGGACGTAAACAAAATAATTAGCATTTCGGCGTTACACAAACCGCACAATAAAATAGAAAACAGTCATTACCTTTCACCATCTTCTTTGTTGGCACTCCTAGATGTCCCATAAACACTATTGGGTCTTTATTTCGATTAAATCGGTCCATATAAAGCCAAGATATCGTTATATGTAGACTGTGTGATAAACGAAAAAAACAGCGTTTTCAAAACGTAACGTCGGCGGCGCAGAAGGAAGTCCGAGAGTCAGCCCCAAACATTTATTGGGGGGGGCTCAGGGAGAGTGTGGCAGAGTCAGGGTTCAGACCTGAGCCAACTCCCCCTGTTTATCGTGAGGAGCAGCGATCACAGGATTTCTGGACTTGGGAGGAGATATTGGACGGAAAAGGACCCTGGGCACAGCCTGGAGAATATCGCCGCCCCAAAAAAGAACTGGAGGCGGCGAAAGCGGAGAGGTGCTAGTATGAGGAGGCAGCTCGGCGACGCGGATGGAAGCCCGAGAGTCAGCCCCAAAAATGTATTGGGGGGGTGGGCTCAGGGAGAGTGTGGCAGAGTCAGGGTTCAGACCTGAGCCAACTTCCCCTGTTTATCGTGAGGAGCCAAGGAGGAGACCAGAACCAGAGCCGGTGTTGGAGGTGAGTGAAGCAGAGACTGTGAAGGAGTTAATGGGGAAAGTGGAGGAGAGAGTTATGAGGGAGTTGCTAGGTTGGTGCTTTAGGTACGATATTCGCCCGACGGAGCGTGTTGGGGATTTGTTGGCACCTGGGTCAGCACTCCATACTCGTCCTGAGGTGCGTGTTAGTCGGCTGGTGAAGATTGTGCCAGCCTCACGCACTAGGCCTCCTGTGTACCTACCTAGCCTTGCACGTCCTGTGCCAGCCCTGCTCTCAGGCTCTCCAGTACACCTTCACGGTCCGGTCCATCCTATGCCACCTTCACACACCAGTCCTCCAGTGGCAGCTCCCCGCACCAGGCTTCCTGTGCGTGTCCTCGGCCCAGTACCACCAGTGCCAGCACCACGCACCAGGCCTTCAGTGCGCCTCGCCTGTTCAGCGCTGCCAGAGCCTTTCTCCTCTCCAGCGCTGCCGGAGTCTCCCGCCTGTCTAGCGCTATCAGAGCCTTCCTCCTCTCCTGCGCTGCCGGAGTCTCCCGCCTGTTCAGCGCTGCCAGAGGCTTCCTCCTCTCCTGCGCTGCCGGAGTCTCCCGCCTGTTCAGCGCTGCCCGAGCCTTCCTCCTATACAGCGCTGCCGGAGCCTCCCGCCTGTTTAGCGCAGCCAGAGCCTTTCTCCTCTCCTACGCTGCCGGAGTCTCCCGCCTGTTCAGCGCAGCCAGAGCCTTCCTCCTCTACAGCGCTGCTGGAGTCTCCCGCCTATTTAGCGCAGCCAGAGCCTTCCTCCTCTCCTGCGCTGCCGGAGTCTCCCGCCTGTTCAGCGCTGCCAGAGCCTTCCTCCTCTACAGCGCTGCTGGAGTCTCCTGCCTGTTCAGCGCAGCCAGAGCTGCCAGCCTGCATGGAGCAGCCTGAGCTGTCAGTCTGCATGGAGCAGCCAGAGCTGCCAGTCTGCATGGAGCAGCCAGAGCTGTCAGTCTGCAAGGAGCTGCCAGTCTGCAAGGAGCTGCCAGTCTGCAAGGAGCTGCCAGTCTACAAGGAGCTGCCAGTCTACATGGAGCAGCCAGAGCCGCCAGTCAGCATGGAGCAGCCAGATCCGTCAGTCTGCCAGGATCCGCCAGTCAGCCAGTCTCTTCCAGATCTGCCAGTCAGCCAGACTCTTCCAGATCTGCCAGTCAACCAGACTCTTCCAGATCTGCCAGTCAACCAGACTCTTCCAGATCCGCCAGTCAACCAGACTTTTCCAGATCCGCCAGCCAGCCAGGATCTGCCGGATCCAACTACTTGCCTGAGCTTGCTCTCAGTGCTGAGCTTCCTCTCAGTGCTGGGCTTCCTCTCAGTGCTGAGCTTCCCCTCAGTGCTGAGCTTCCCTCAGTGCTGAGCTTCCCCTCAGTCCCGAGCTGCCCCTCAGTCCAGTGGGGTTCTGGGTGAGGACTACTAGGCCATGGTCGGCGGCGAGGGTGGACTATCCTAGGACGCGAGGGGGAGGAACTAAGACATTGATAGAGTGGGGTCCACGTCCCGCGCCGGAGCCGCCACCATGGACAGACGCCCACCCGGAACCTCCCTATTGTTTTGATGTGCGTCCTGGAGTCCGCACCTTGGGGGGGGGGGGGGGTTCTGTCACGCCCTGGTCGAAGTATAGTATGTTTGTCTTCATTTATTTGGTCAGGCCAGGGTGTGACATGGGTTATTGTGGTGCGTTTTTGTCTTGGGGTTTTGTGGGGTGTCTAGCATAGTCTATGGCTGCCTGAGGCGGTTCTCAATCAGAGTCAGGTGATTATCGTTGTCTCTGATTGGGAACCATATTTAGGCAGCCATATTCTTTGAGTATTTCGTGGGTGATTGTTCCTGTCTCTGTGTTAGTTGTCACCAGATAGGCTGTATAGGTTTTCGCGTTACGTTTCTTGGTTTTGTATTGTTCGTGTTTTTTTGTGTATTAAACATGTATCGATTTAACCACGCTGCATTTTGGTCCGACTCTCTTTCGACGCAAGAAAACCGTAACAATACATGGTTAATATTTGACATTTGCTAGATTATATTTATCTGTCACGTATACTCCCTCTCCAGTCTTTAGGTCATCAGGCTACTGATTATCCCGCACACCTGTCACCATCGTCAAGCACACCAGCACCTCATGACACTCACCTGGACTCCATCACCTTGATTATCTTCCCTATATCTGTCACTCCCCTTGGTTCTTTCCTCAAGTGTTATTGACTCTGTTTCATGTCTGTGCGTTGTTTGTGTTTTGTGTTTAATGTTTTGTTTATTTATTAAAACACTCACTCCCTGTACTTGCTTCCCGACTCTCACATGTAAAAAAAATTACATGTGATTTTTGTAAACAAAAATACATTATAATCAATACATGGGTGGAATAAATCATGCTTATTAACTGTTTATAGATGTGATAGGTACAGAATTTGGGAGATGGTAGCATGATGGACCCATGACAAATAAATGAAGCAAGGTTTTCATCACAATTGATGTTAATTGCTTTGAATTAAGCACATTGGAAGGACAAACTTTACATACAGTATTTTTGGGAAATTATAAATGAGCCACATTGAACACAAATTAAGTCCGGTCTACACACCACATGAGGGACAGAGTAATACTGTGTTTGTGTTGCAAAAGTATTTCTTGATGCATGTGTACTGTGTCTTCCTGTCCTTCTTGGGTCGATACACGTCACAGCGCTTCTTCTTGTTGCTGCCGGCTGCAATCTAGAATGATGAAAACACTTCAGTTCAAGAATTTAACTAAACTTTAACTCACTCACATATATAGTTACAGAAGGTTAAGGTAGGAGAGTTAGGCATACATACGGTGGAAGCGGTAGGAACTGAAAACAATACATACATACATAAATATTTATTGCATTTTCCATTTCCAAATGGGCAGTAATATAGAATGCATAAGATAATGTATTTACGATAGAGACGATCGCGTCTCCCTTTGTTCCTCAGTCTTCCCGCTCTTTCACTCAAACCCAACCCCCCTTTTCTTTGTGTAACCAGCTGTCATATCTGTTCCGCCCGCTAGGGACGTTTTCCTTCATGACGTAATTTGTAATCTAGGTATGATTCATTCTGTGTATATGTAATTCTGTGTGATTAGTTAGGTATTTAGTAAATAAATAATTAAACCCAATTTTGTATTGCTGATTCAACTTGTTAGCCAGGGTTCGTGAAGATAACCAAGAATTTGCGACTGAAATAAGGTGATGATTGACTGCTATTGATGTAAAATATTACTAGGTCTTTAAGAGTTTATTCGGAAGATAACTGCTCTATAAATATTATTTTGTGGTGCCCCGACTTTCTAGTTAATTACATTTACATGATTAGCTCAATCAGGTAATATTAATTACAGAGAAAGGATTTTTACAGAATAGCATGTCATATCACTTAATCTGGCATAGCCAAAGACACGACTATACATACATACATACATACATACATACATACATACATACATACATACATACATACATACATACATACATACATATATGCAACAACATCACAAGCATTTACCTCCGGTATTGGAGTTGATGGTTCTGTGGGTCAGGCGAATGGGGCACCAGCATCCTCCTCCTGAATCCTCCTCACAATGGCTGCAGAAGCTGGGGTCCTTGGGAAATGTTGCCTCCTCTGAATTTGAGGTCTTACCAATGCCTTGCCCAGGTCCTCGAGAAAGAGTTTTTCTCTGTTCCAATCTGGGTTCAACACCATCCAGATGACAAACGCATTGTTGAAGAATTCCACATGGCCAGCATAGGGCTCTTCTTTTGCAGCTGTAGCCAGTCACCATCATGTCTAAATTGTCCTCCCCTCCCTTTGTGGAATTGTAATCCATTATGATTTCTGGTTTTTGATGTTCCTGGCCACAGATTCTCACATCCCTATGCAGCATACTCATGAGTACCACATTTCGCCTTTCTTTGGCACGTAGGACACTAGGGACGTGTCGGCCGTGAACACAAACTTAGAGGAATTGATAGGCCTGTTCTGTGTATTCAACAGCTGAGATGGGAGCTTGTTTTTTTTGTACTGTTCCTACCATCGTCAGCTTCCTCTTGAGGAGCTCCTGTCCCAGCTTGTGTGAAGTAAAAACGTTATTGCATGTGATGTGGCCACAGAGTCCCTGTGTCACGTCCAGGACAACTCACACCCCTTGGTTCTTCTCAGGGGCTCCTCCATCTGGCTTCCCAGTATACATTTGCATGTTCCACGCATATGATGGAGCAGCATCACAAGCAGTCCAGATCTTGATTCCATATTTTCCCGGTTTAGACGGTATGTACTGCCTGAAGGGGCAGCGGACCCTGAATGGCATAAGCTGCTCATCAACAGTAACGTTGGGCATAGGGTTGTAAAACAGGGGAAGGCGGTCCACCCACTTGTCCCACACTGACCTGATTGCAGCTGGCTTGTCTCTCTGCCGCCAAGCTGGTCTGATGTCTTGGTTATTGAAGCGGATAATCCTGGAAATAATCGGGAAGTTTTCCAGAGACATTGTTGCACGGAAATGTTATCTCCCAGTTTCTGCATCCCACAGGGATTCTGTGGATTCCCCATTGGATCTGAAAACACCAGCAAGGATAAGATCCCCAAAGTATGCATGTAAATGAGTTTGGTCCATCTCCTTCTATTTCTCTCCAAAAACACGCCTTCCCTCCAAATGAGTGCAGTCCAGAATGATTTTCTGGTTGGTGTCTGAGATGAACAGTTCAAAAGAAGACTTTATGTTCTGAACATGAGTAACCACCATCCGCATCGGCCCTGGTTGCATCCTTATCATATTGGCAGCCATGAGGGGTGGCTCATTCCTAGGGCAAGAAGACCATTACATTTAAGCATTTTTTGACATCCATATTTTTCTTCCTGCAGGCTGCTGATGAGCTGGTTGCTGACGGGCTGGTCCTGGGGCTGGCTGCTGACGGGCTGGTCCCGGGGCTGGCTGCTGACTGGCTGGTCCTGAGGCTGGCTGCTGACGGGCTGGTCCTGGGGCTGGCTGCTGACGGGCTGGTCCTGGGGCTGGCTGTTGACTGGCTGCTCCTGGGGCTGGCTGCTGACGGGCTGGTCCCGGGGCTGGCTGCTGACGGGCTGGTCCCGGGGCTGGCTGCTGACGGGCTGGTCCTGGGGCTGGCTGCTGACGGGCTGGTCCCAGGGCTGGCTGCTGACGGGCTGGTCCTGGTGCTGGCTGCTGACTGGCTGTTCCTGGGGCTGGCTGCTGACGGGCTGGTCCTGGGGCTGGCTGCTGACTTGCTGGTCCTGGGGCTGGCTGCTGACTGGCTGGTCCTGGGTCTGGCTGCTGACTGGCTGGTCCTGGGCTGCTGACGGGCTGGTCCTGGGGCTGGCTGCTGACGGGCTGGTCCCAGGGCTGGCTGCTGACGGGCTGGTCCTGGGGCTGGCTGCTGACTGGCTGTTCCTGGGGCTGGCTGCTGACGGGCTAGTCCTGGGGCTGGCTGCTGACTTGCTGGTCCTGGGGCTGGCTGCTGACTGGCTGGTCCTGGGTCTGGCTGCTGACTGGTTGGTCCTGGGCTGCTGACGGGCTGGTCCTGGGGCTGGCTGCTGACGGGCTGGTCCTGGGTCTGGCTGCTGACTGGCTGGTCCTGGGGCTGGCTGAGGGTCAATCTCATCGTCTTCTTCCAACTCACTGTCAGACTCCGAATTGACAGAGACATGATCCTCATATTCTGAAAATTCTTAATCTTTCAAAGTGGAAGACGCTCCTTCCACAATAGCTTCTCTCTCTTTAAAAAAATGTATCTCTCTGCAAATATTTTTTTCTAAGGCCCTCTGAGTGGTGATTAGTTTTGCCATGCTGATTGATTGTGGTAAGGAGCCACACATGCAAAGCTATTTATAGTTGTGTCCCTCCCCCAATTTGCTCCTTGGCTGGGGTAGAGTGTGGGAAAATACTGTATTTATTTTACAATGTATCGAAATAATGTATTGTAATAACATTGAGCAGGTTCCCGGAAGACATTGCGTAGTTTCACCCACTACAAAGGATAAAGAGTGCAAGAAAAGTAGATTCTTGGTGCTATGTTGAAACAGCAGGCCCATGGAGGAGGAAGACAGAGTGAAGGCACACAGCAAACCTTTTTGTTTCATTTTTACTTGTTTGCACCTACACACACACTTTTCCACACTTGTATTACCCTCAGATCCAGTGTACTATAAATGTGTAGGGAGGTACACAGTGTGCACTCAATGAAAATGTGTTCTTTTACATGTTCTTCACAGAAAATGAGCCAAGGCCAATGAGTTGTATCATTTTTATTTTAGTAAACATTGAAAATGGGTACCACGGACCCGAACACCACAGGGTTAAAGAACTGCTCTCGTGGTGCCCCAGATTCTAATCAGTTAATTGTTACATGATTCATTTAATCGGGTAACAATTAAACATATTTAGGTAATTACATAAATAACAGTCTTCAAAATAATGTTAAAGTCAAGTCACAAAATAATTGACCACCTGTTTTAAGAAAGTTTGGGTGAAAGTCTTCTAGTGTAGGAGTGCGTCTGTCCAAGACTTACTGTAGGTGATGACGTTTAAACCTGCTACAATCTTGGAGAACAATGTCAATCAGGAATTGGAATGGGATGGGGATACTATTTCAGTTTTATTTGATTTTTTACTATCGCTAGGACCCATTTCTCAACACTTAGGTCTTTTTCAAAACGCTTCACACAGTGAGCACAACAGCAGTCTAAACTGTGGATCATTTTTCATCGCTTTGGCACAAATTGAATTCTATGACTACAAATTTCATGATTTATTTTCTCACTCAGACACAACCACCACCAAAACGCTTATGTACCTACAGGCCAATTTGCACATGTTTACATACTCTTTTCAAAACTGTTAAACTTAAGTTCAAAACCTAACATAAACACACATTTGAATAAGATAGCAATTTGCTACATTTCTACAGTAATACCGTATTGAAATATATTCCACATTCGATCAAAACAATTAGACCAACCACAGCTGATTCCCGTTGTAGCTGAACACCTACCCAGGTGTTAGTCTTTCAATTTCATTACCATCTATACAAAAGTGGACATGTTAGGAATAATGCTGTACTGTAATGTAAACATGGACCCAGCCAGAGATAGAGACGTGGCTGACAGAGGAAGAAGAGTGGCTGGGAGAGGGAGAGTGAGAGGAGTACGTATGTTTGGTGGAAGAAGACAGAGGAAGATCAAGAGCTGGAGTCTAAAATGAGATTAGGACTACTATAATTGATCGTGTAATAAATCATGGTCTATCAATGAGGAGGGGCTGGTCTGAGAGTGCAGCCAAATCTGCAACGCTCAACAGTGGCATCTATTGTGAGAAGTTTCCGGCAAAACAACAGGTAAGATGTGCATTCTGCAAGGGCATCTGACAGAACTGCACATTACAGAAGTAAATTGAGCAAAGCCTCCAAACCCACGTGTGTGTAATTCTTTTTGTATTTCTGCTTAGGACCCAACGGTTATCTCACACAGGTGGGAGAGGTAGGATTTTGACTGCTGTGCAGGAAACTGCAATCGTTGATATGGTCATCAGAAACAATGGCATAAAACTCACAGAGATTCGGGACAGAGTGTTGGCAGACAACCTTGCATTTTGGAAATATTCACAATATATTCACAACATATTCACAACTATTTCCAGAGTCCGGAAACAACATCAAGTCAGGATGAAGCAGTTGTACACTGTCCCCTTTGAGAGGAGCTCTGAACGAGTCAAGCAACTCAGGAACCAATATGTCCAGGTAAGATGACTATAAAATACAGAACTAGTTTTGAACAAAACCAAACAGGGCAGAGGCCCACAATGGCATTTTTTTAGGTATATTTCTTAAGTTGCCTTGTGGATTTATTTTAGAGAGTCACGGAGATTGAAGCCAGGCAAACACCCCACATATTCATCTTTGTGGATGAGGCTGGTTTCAACTTGGCCAAAACACGGCGGCGAGGAAGGAATGTGATTGGGAAAAGAGCCACAGTGGATGTCCCGTGCCAGAGGGGTGCCAACATCACAATGTGTGCAGCAATATCCTCTGATGGATTGATGTTACACAAATCGCTAATTGGGCCATACAACACAGAGCGTCTCATTTCATTCCTGCATGACCTCTATGGAAGGTTGTGTCAGGTGAGGAAAGGGTTGCAGGGAGGCGAAATCGGCCAACGTTTGTAATTGTATGGGACAATGTGGCATTTCACCCCTCCCGTGCAGTCAGAGTGGTTTGCAGCCCATCCCAGGATGGTGTCACTTTTCCTCCCACCTTACTCTCCATTCCTCAACCCCATTATTTTCCTCATGGAGGTGGAAGGTTTATGACCACCATCCACATGATCAAATGTCCCTCCTGGACGCAATGAATGCTGGATGCCTGGACATATCTGCAGAAGATTGCCAGGGATGGACCAGGCATGTCAAAATATTATTTCCTAGGTGTATTGCCCAAAGATGACATAAGATGTGATGTGGATGAGAACCTGTGGCCAAATGCAGAAGACAGGGTTGACTAGCATTGCTACTGTGTCTGTATCGGTAGATGGTGTACATACAAATTCTTGTATTTTGGAATCACTCAATGCCAAAAAATGACATAAAACATATTGAAGCATATTGCATCATGTCTGATTCATTCCTGGAACATATACTGCAGTGAATTCTAAACAGTAGAGAGGTGTCATTCTTGTTTTGTAAAGACATGTTACAAAAGAAAACATTGTGTAATGCAACCTTTTGTTAGTGTTTTTATAGGTCATTGTTTTATGAGTGACAGAGTGTGCTTGTTGGGTGACAACCTTTGCTAGTGTTATGGAAGAATGAATTGATTTGAGACATGTATGAAGTGTTTTGGTAGTTTTAGTGCATCTTTGGATGTGAAATGAACTGCTCTACCAAGCTGAAAGAGTTTTGAAAAAGTGACCTAAGTATTGAGAAATGGATCCTAGCGATTGTAAAAAACTGTAACGCCAAAGGGTATGAGACTCACCAATAGATCTGACATTGATTCAATATGATACCAATCCAGGTGGGCTTTTTTCTTGCTGAAATGCCTTCATGGCGCCCAGATGCTTCCAGATTTGAATGACTTCCAACAATAACAATGATTGTTATTTTATTGCGTAACAATGACATGCTATCAGCCGTAATTCAGGCAGCACAGTGGGTGGCAAAAACATTAATTTCTCTCGAGCTGGAAATGTTGCTTACAGACTGAAAACACATTGTCCAACGATAATACTATTTGAAAGACCTAAAGCAAGACTCCGGTAGATTAGCATCGTCCGATTGTTTCCAGGAGAGAGAGAGTGTGTGTGTGTGTGTGTGTATGTGTGTGTGTGTGTGTGTGTGTGTGTGTGTGTGTGTGTGTGTGTGTGTGTGTGTGTGTGTGTGTGTGTGTGTGTGTGTGGCATAATTACACTGGGTCTGTTTGGCTGTGGAATGGCTTTGACTAAACATGCCCAACCCCCTTAAGAAATGTTGATCTTATTCATATCTCATCATTATGCATAGTGTTCTTATCGGTTGGCTCTTAATTAAAGAGATCTTGACAATGGACAGCTACTTTGGTTTATTTGGCAAAAGATGATAAGACCAAATAGGCAATAAGGATAAAGCAGTAATGTGAACTTGGCTGATGATGCTGTCTAGCAGACATGTAGTTCAGTCATATCCTTTATCTTTTTCATTGTTATCTTTTTCAGATCCCATTAGCTGACACCTTTAGTATATCTCTTTGGTATATCTCTTTGGTATATCTCTTTGGTATATCTCTTTGGTATATCTCTTTGTATTTTCTTTTGTCCCTTGAAATCAAAATTGGATACATCATATAACTACAGTATAACCAAAAATGTACAAAATAACCGATATCCACTATGTAAAATGATAACCTTTAGATGTCTACTTTGTTGAATATAAGTGTTATATATATATATATATATTTTAACAACTTAACCTCCCACTCCAAAAAGGCAATTCCCTTTCTTTGTTGAAAATAACAGTACCTTATTTTCAACTTATTAACAACTAAACATCCAATTCCAAAGACTATTCCCCTGAAGGAGTGATAACAACCAAACAGCAGACAGAGAAATTCAGAGAGCAAAAGAGCATGAGGCATTCAGTCACATTTAAAAGAACCTCATAATGGGTGACATTATTTACATGGCCTTTATTGCCCTTTAAATTTCAGACAGTTGATTGGCAGTAGCCCAGATCTGTCAAGCACCACTATTGGATAACAAATGGCATACTGTAGGCCTTAGCAATAATTGGCAAGCACGTGGGATGTTGTGAGCAGCCATCATTTACTGGACAAATTATGCAGTTTGCCTCTTACCTACAGACAAGCGATTAAGGATCCAGCCATCTGATCATGAATAGCTTTTTACTAAACATGAGTAATATGAAATTTATGTTAACCTATTTGACTTTAATTGGAATTCAGTCTGTTGAAAGAGCAAGCTGATTATTTCCCCACAAGTTGTCATATTGGCTCGAATTAAAATTTTCAGGGCTACATTTTTGTATTCACTTCATACTCACTTCACAGGTAGTCATTGCATGAATTGGACTGGAGTCACAACAGAAACACAGTATAAAAATAAGTTAATATAGCACTTTACCACATACCTGGACATATTGGTTTGGTTTCTCTTTCCTGAACATCAATATAAGTTTCTCTCACAACACCTGTCAACGAGACTCACATTTTACTGCTAAAGAGACAATATTCAACAGGCCGGTGTGGGAAGATATGTTCTGGAAAGGGCAAGTTTGACAGAGACAACACAATGTCCAAATGGTAGATGTCCAAGACAGAAAAGGGCCGAAAGTCAGAATATTATTATGTGTGGACTGACATGCTTTCGTTGAGGGAATAATGATACTCTTTGCATGTAAACTAAAACGCCAATGGGTGCGATCACTCAGGTTGCCAAGGCTCCTTCACATGTCTGAACGGCAAGCTTATGCACTCGAGAACAGAAGAGGAGTTCTGTCAGTGATTGAAATGATGAGAGCACTTGGGCTTGACAGTTGAGAGTCATTTCTTCCTCTTCATAAAGACATCATAGGCAGTGAGTTGACAGTTTTCCTAAAGCAAAAACACTTTTAAAAAGTTTTTGTACAGAGTAGGAACTATGGCAATAGGAACTATGGCAATCAAATGTACAGAAAATAAAAGAAAGTTTTAACCAGACTAGACAATCTCAAATCCTGCAAGATTATTAATATCATAGATGCATAAGGTCAAACAGTACGTGTCAATTTTTTTTATATAAGCAGGAAGATATTAGCACTGTCAGATTTTATTTAGAATGTGAACAGGAAAACTAAAGTCTCCCATTGATAGGAAAGTAAAAGGATACAACCAAAATGTAAAGTTTTACACACGTATCTCAAGGCTGAGTAATTTACAATGACAAGGCTTATATAATATAGAGAGGCTTTAAAAATAGAGAGATCTCTCTGAGAAGGCCGTGGTAAACTTCCCCTGCGATGCTTTTTTTCTTTCAGGATATTTCCTTGGATAAAAATGTAGTCATACGCTATCATTAGGATCCAGACAGGTTGTTCAAAGCTGCACCTTGGGAAATAATGGCCCATTGTATTAGTTCCTAACGATATGGAGTGTGAAATCGATGCTGACGGTGAGTTTAAACATAGCAGTGGTGTTACAATGGCAGCCTACTAGCCAGAGAAACATCCCTGAAAACCAGGTTGCTAACACAGGAGTTGAAACATCAACAATGGTCTTGAATGACAAACTGAACTGTTTATTTTGTCTCCTGTAAGCTAAAGACCAAAGAGGAGGAGCTGAAGAAGGCAGGAACTACCTGGAGCTGAACGGAATAAGTCAATTAAATGACAGAATGCATTGCAGGAAGTAGCAGCTAGATGTCATAATCTTACATGTTGATGGAGCAACAATAAAATATGGATCTTCTAGCCTAGTGGCTATAGTGTTGGGCCAGGTATTTTCAGGTCTCTCCAGAGATGTTAGATTGGGTTCAAGTCCGGGCTCTGGCAGTGCCACTCAAGGACATTCAGAGACTTGTCCCAAAGCCACGACTGCGTTGTCTTGGCTGTGTGCCTAGTGTCACTGTTCTGTTAGTTCACCTTCAACCCAGTCTGAGGCCTTGAGCTCTGGAGCAGGTTTTCATCAAGGATCTCGCTGTACTTTGCTCTGTTCATCTTTCCCTCTATTCTGACTAGTCTCCCAGTCCCTGACGCTGAAAGAAATCCCCACAGCATGATGCTGCCATCACCATGCTTCACCATAGGGATGGTGCCAGGTTTCCTCTAGACGTGACACTTGGCATGCAGGCCAATGAGTTCAATCTTTCTTCAGACCAGAGAATCTTGTTTCTCATGGTCTTCGTCCTCTAGGTGCCTTTTGGCAAACTCCAAGTGGGCTGTCATGTGCCTTTTACTGTGGAGTGGCTTCTGTCTGGCCACTCTACCATAAAGGCCTGATTGGTGGAGTGCTGCAGAGATGGTTGTCCTTCTGGAAGGTTCTCCCATATCCACAGAGAACCTCTGAAGATCTGTTTGAGTGACCATTGGTTCTTGGTCACCTCCCTGACCAAAGCAATTCTCGTGACGGTTCAGTTTGGCTGGGCGGCCAGCTCTAGGAGTATAATGGGGTTCCAAACTTCTTCCATCAAAGAAAGATGGAGGCCACTGTGTTGTTGGGGACCTTCAATGCTGCAGACATTTTTTTGCTACCCTTCCCCAGATCTGTGCCTTGACACAATCCTGTCTCGGAGCTCTACGGACAATTCCTTCAACCTCATGGCTAGGTTTTTTCTCTGACATGCACTGTCAACTGTGTGACCTTATATAGGTATGGTGTGTGCCTTTCCAAATCATGTCCAATCAATTGAATTCAATCAAGTTGTAGTAACATCTCAAGGACGATCAATGGAAACAGAATGCACCTGAGCTCATTTTTGAGTTTCATAGCAAAGGGTCTGAACACATTTGCAAAAATGTCTTGAACCCTGTTTTGCTTTGTCATTATGGGGAATCGTGTGTAGATAACAAAATGTAACAAAATGTGGTCAAGGGGTCTGAATACTTTCCCGAATGCACTGTAGATACATATACAAACGTCTGACTTCAAAATGCCAGTATTGATAAAAGAAAAACCCTCATCAGGGAAAACCTATCTTGAATAAGAAACTATGGGCCTTGTGTAATCATACAATATATAGAATGACACATTTACAGATAAAGCCTAAGCTTTGGTGATAATAAAAGTAATATTCTAGAGGCACTGAAACAAAAATCACGTTGTACTGTGAATATCAAAACTAAACTTAAAGGTTTGTTTGAAGATGACATAGGCTGGATCCCGGGTCCAATGCTTCGCAATGTGTGACGCTACACTATTAACAGTCTCCAGGCATGTGAGCCCTAGTTGTGTATGTTACTGAATATGAGAACAGTCAGATCCCTTCTCTTGGTAAAGCTCCTGGGCAAGGGCCTATGTTTAGTCCGTGGGGTAGTGATGAGCCCTGCATGCATAGGATTTCCATTCCCTAGCTCATTTGCACAAACGTATTGGCATGAGAAAAAAGTAAGGCAACCACATTAAAACTGGGCCTATATGCAGCATGACAAATGATTACAATCCATCATTTCTCATACTTCCTCAGAACTGGTTTACTGTCATTTGTAATGGGTTGTTGTCACTGTAATACGCTAATTTCCTCGATGTCAGTAACCAATGTTTATTTGAGTTTTTCCCCAAAAACACACTTTGCATTACAGTTAGTTAATGTCAGTCTGTTCGCTATGACAACCAAATGACACTGTCATAAACACAAGATCTGTCATACACGCGTCCACACATGATAAAACTTGTTTTTACACTTTCCCAAATAAACTCTCAGGGAGAACCCTAGTGCAACTATCTATTGCATTTTTTTTTGTGTTTATTTTTTATTTAACCTTCATTTCGACAGGGAGTCATGCTGAGACCAAGGTCTCTCACAGATGAGCATACACAAGAACTGCGCTATACAGCAATAAACTTTCTGAGGGGAGTAAACTCAGTTCACAATTATCTTTAAAATCTGCTGCTGTATATTCCAATACTGCTGTAGTTGAAGATAATCCGTGGACGCAGTGCAATTTTATGTTCCACTGTATGTTTGGTATTTTTCCCTCATTAAATCTTGGATTGGATCATGGATGTCTAGGAGACTGCGGTTCCTGATGTATTATTTATTTGGGAGATGTCTGTTCATCTTCTGCTAGCCTTTTTGATCTTCTTTCATTATGTGATGTTCAATATTTATCAATGCATTGTCCCATTATACCTCTGTAGATCCCCATTTTAGTTGCATACATCCTGGTTTCCAACGCACATTTATTAGAAAGGGAGACAATGTTACCACGTCAGATAGGAAAATATTCACATTAAATTAATTCTGTTGGTACAAAGTAAAGGAAGGAAACATTTTTCTCCTTTCACAGATCACTTCAGTTTGATAAGGTAAATTAATATTTACCATGGTCCTCACATGCAAATATTTTTGGTTTAGGTTGTTGTTGCTTTTTCAAAACCTGACTCATGGAATTCCAATGTCCTAAAGTTGTTTTGAACATACACTACATGACCAAAAGTATGTGGACACCTGCTCTGACCAAAAGAATGACCCAAAGTATGTGGACACCTGCACCTGTCAAATATCTAATTCCAAAATCATGGCCATTAATATGTAGTTGGTCACCTCTTTGTTGCTATAACAGCCTCCACTCTTTCTGGGAAGGCTTCCTGCTAGACATTGGAACATTGCTGCGGGGACTTGCTTCCATTCAGCCACAAGAGCTTCAGTGAGGTCGGACACTGATGTTGGGTGATTAGGCCTGGCTCGCAATCGCCGTTCCAAATCATCACAAAGGTGTTTGATGGGGTAGTTGTCAGGACTCTGTGCAGGTCACTCAAGTTCTTCCACACCAATCTCAATAAACTATTTCTGTATGGATCTCGCTTTGTGCACTGGGGCATTGTCATGGTGAAACAGGAAAGGGCCTTTCCCAAATGGTTTCCACAAAGTTGTAGGCACAGAATTGTCTAGAATGTCATTGTATGAAGTAACATTACGATTTCCCTTCACTGAAACTAAGGGGCCTAGCCCAAACCATGAAAAAGAGCCCCAGACCATTATTCCTCCTCCACCAAACTCTACATTTGGCAAGTAGCGTTCTCCTGGCATCCGCCAAACTCCAATTTGTCTGCCGGACTGCCAGATGGTGAAGCGTGATTCATCACTCCAGAGAACACGTTTCCTCTGCTCCAGAGTCCAATGTGGTGATTTTTACACCACTCCAGCTGACACTTGGCACTGCACATGGTGATCTTAGGCTTGCGTGCGGCATTTCATGAAGCTCCCGACGAACAGTTCTTGTGCTGACGGTGCTTCCAGAAGAAGTTTGGAACTTGGTAGTGAGTGTTGCAACCAAGGACAGACGATTTTTACGCGCTACGTGTGCAGTCTGCGTTCCCATTCTGTGAGCTTGTGTGGCCTACCACTTTGTGGATGAGACGTTTTTTGCTCCTAGACGTTTCCACTTCACAATAACAGCAATTACAGTTGACCAGGGAAGCTCTAGCAGGGCAGAAATTTGACAAAACTGACTTGTTGGAAAGGGGTTATCCTATGACGGTGCCACGTTGAAAGTCACTGAGCTCCTCAGTAAGGCCATTCTACTGCCAATGTTTGTCTATGAAGATTGCATGGCTGTGTGCTCAATTTTATACACCTGTCAGAAACGGGTGTGGCTGAAATAGCCAAATCCACTCATTTGAAGAGGTGTCCACATACTTTTGTATATATCATGTCTTTCCACATCTGATGTATTAGCTGCATTCGCATTAGCAGTGGTATTAGCTGTGAACTGAATACTCAGGGTAGTTTTCGGAAATATCATTGTGTAAGTCATTTCATTTTATACCATTTTCCCTCAAAGCCATACTTTTCCTTATGAGACAGAAGGCTTTCTGTGAGTCAGTGATAAACAGTTCAGACTTGACTTACTTTTGAAAGGGAAATATTTTAAAACAACCACATTACCTACAGGTCAGGTCCAGTAGGTATTGAGGAACACAGGTTGCTTGAAAATTAACATTCTTTTGAATTCAGATTTTCTTAGTTGGAGTGTGTTTTAAAGAATATTGTTCAGCTCCCACCAGTCTTATTTGATCAGAGAAACTCAATCTACGGGATGCAGTTTAGTCAGTTGAATGAATACAAGTGATCATACCACCCCTGTGGATTCTTCTCTCTAAGGTCTGTGAAAGATACAGTATAAAGCTGGCCCATCTGTTTGAGAATGATTCAGAATGAAACTAAACATCCTGTAGAGGTGCTACAGACCTGATATCAACTGCATCTCTGCTGTACCTCATGGAAACACTTTGATAATGGTTAATTACCCAAGGTCGTGAGGTAGTACACTCAGTAGGAAGTACAATCAAATGACGAGAAATCCAATTCATTATCACTAACGACTAATTTCCATTTATGAGCTTGTTTGGCAGATGCAGACTGCTTCATAGTCAGTGCAACTTCTCATTTCAATTTGGATTTAAGTTATGACTTCCGTGGCCAGTTAGGTCTGCTGACATTGGGCAACATTGTCAATTTCTAATCACCTCAAGACTAGCAATTTCGCTGCAAATATCAGTAGAAAACGGTGTCACTTTTCTCTTCACCGTTTTTCAGGAAGTACCATTGGTGAAGTAACAAAAGCTAATCAACCTCCATTGTCTTTGAGGAATTGCTGAATATATTTTACATTACCAGTTTGCTTCTTTATCTGTAGATTTCGTTTGGAAAGGGAGGTCGGTCTACATTTAATAATTGAATCAGCTAGAGCCTGCACAACATGTCATATAATATCATACATTTTTTATTTTTTTATTTTACCTTTATTTAACCAGGCAAGTCAGTTAAGAACAAATTCTTATTTTCAATGACGGCCTAGGAACAGTGGGTTAACTGCCTGTTCAGGGGCAGAACGACAGATTTGTACCTTGTCAGCTCTTTTTTTCGATTAAATCGGTCCATATATAGCCTAGATATCGATCTATGAAGACTGTGTGATCAAGGAAAAAAATAGCGTTTTATAACGTAACGTCATTTTTTTAAATTAAAAAAGTCGACGATAAACTTTCACAAAACACTTCAAAATACTTTTGTAATGCAACTTTAGGTATTAGTAAACGTTAATAAGCGATCAAATTGATCACGAGGCGATGTATATTCTATAGCTGTACGTCTGGAAATAATGTCCGGGTAAATCTCAACCAAAATATCCGGTCGGAGACCGGAAGAAAGGCGCTGCCTTGCGTCCGTTTGACCAAGAAACAAAACGTAAGCAAATGACAAGACTGTTGACATCGTGTGGAAGCTGTAGGTATTGCAACCTCGGCCCCATTTAATGTGGTTCACCTTTATCAATGGGTTGAAGTGGCGCATGGATATATTTTTCCATTTTCAGTGATCAGATTTTCCTGCACTTTTCGATGAAACGCACGTTCTGTTATAGTCACAGCCGTGATTTAACCAGTTTTATAAACGTCTGAGTGTTTTCTATCCACACATACTAATCATATGCATACACTATATTCCTGGCATGAGTAGCAGGGCGCTGAAATCTTGCACGATTTTTAACAGAATGTTCGAAAAAGTAGAGGGTCGACTTAAGAGGTTAACCAGTTGCGACGAGCAAACCCGTATCCGGGAGCGTAATCATAGCCTCAAACGCATTAGCATAACGCAACGGACATAAATACCCCTATAAACGTTTCCTATTCATGAAAATCGCAAATGAAATGAAATAAATATATTCAAACACAAGCTTAGCCTTATGTTAACAACACTCATCTCAGATTTTCAAAATATGCGTTACAGCCAACGCTAGACAAGCATTTGTGTAAGTTTATCATGGCATAATGCTATGCTAGGCTCTGCAGGCAGCAGGCAACATTTTCACAAAAATAAGAAAAGCAACCAAATTAAATAATTTACCTTTGAAGAACTTCGGATGCTTTCACTCAGGAGACTCCCAGTTAGATAGCAAATGTTCCTTTTTTCCAATAAGATTATTTTTGTAGGCGAAAAAGCTCCCGTCTCTTCACCATGCTTGGCTGAGATATCGACCGAAAAATGCTACAACTATAACGCCAAACTTTTTTCAAAATTAGCTACATAATATCGACAGAAACACTGCAAACGTTGTTTAGGATCCATCCTCAAGGTGTTTTTAACAAATATATTCGATAATATATCCGTCGAGGCAGTTGGTTTCTCATAAGAAGCGATTGGAAAAATGGCTACCTCAGTATTTTAAGGTTTTCTGCGGGAGACACCATGTGACCACATGCCATATATTGTCCCTTACAGCCATTCTTCAAGGGAAATGCCTAAAAAGACGTCACAATGCTGTAGACACCTTGGGGAAAACGTGGAAAACGTAAGCTCCTTCCTAGCTCATTCACAGCCATATAAGGAGTCATTGGCATGAGGCGGTTTCAAGAAATGCGGCACTTCCTGGTTGGATTTTTATCTGGGTTTCGCCTGTAACATCAGTTCTGTGGCACTCACAGACAATATCTTTGCAGTTTTGGAAACATCTAAGTGTCTTCTTTCCGAAGCTGTCAATTATATGCATAGTCGAGCATCTTTTCGTGGCAAAATATCTTGTTTAAAACGGGAACGTTTTTCATCCAAAAATTAAAATAGCGCCCCCTAAATCCAACTGGTTAATGTGTGAAAGTTAGATATTTCAAAAAAATATTTTAGATTTTCGCACACTGCCTTTTCAGCGGAATGTTGACGAGGGGTTCCGCTAGCTGAACGCCTGCGCTAGAAAGGTTAACATCTGCTAACCATGTGTATGTGACCAATAAAATTTGATTTGATTTAATAAAATCCAATTGAACCATTCCTTTTTGTTTGAAAAATATATAAATTAGTTCTGTTTCCGGGTCAATTTGACCCAATACAGTAAACGCACTAAGCAGAGTCTAAATGTTGATGAGAATGTTCTATTTCAAATGCTCTTTTCCCTGGGTTGATAAATCCAACCATTCAAAGTTAAAGCCAAATGTTTGATGCATGTAAAAAGTCTCAAATCCAGATCGTCTGTGATAATTTGTCAAAACACATTTTTAACTCAAATTCACATCAGTGTTGCTCAGCCTCTGAGCATCATAGGGAAATCAGACTTGTATATCTGTCATCATCATGGCCACGCAATTTCTGTATGGCCACACCATTCCTTTGCAGTAAGCAGATTGTTTCTAGGACACACTGCGCAAGAGTTTTTGGTCAAAGGTCAAATTGACTTCAAATCTGTGTTGTCAGCCTCTGAACATCCATACCTTTATTTCATTTTTTACATTTAACCAACACTTATCCAGAGCAACTTACAGGAGCAGGGACAGTTAGTGTCTTGCTGAAGGGCACATCAACAGATTTTTCACCTAGTTTGCTTGGGGATTCGAACTAGTGACCTTTCAGTTATTGGCCCAAAACTCTTAACCGCTAGGCTACCTGCGATCAGCATGGCTGCACCATTCCTGTGCAGAAAGCAGCTTGTTTCTAGGACGGACACATTGTTCAAAATTAATATAGGCCAAGGTCATGGTCAAATTGCTCGGGTCAAATTGACTTCATATTGACTTCAGATCCGTGTTTCTTATGGACAGATTTTTGGTGAAGTAAACCCTCTCGCTTTGCCCCTTCTGCTCTGATGGAATTATCAGAGCGTTGGACTATTCTGATATTACTGCAAAAATAACTACATTCCCATAGAGAAGAAAACATGGACAAGTTCTTTGAGTATCGACACTGCCAAACTTAGTTTAATGTGTTTTTGAAGAATTTTGTGCTTGCATTGCAGCTATAATAATATCGGTTCAGCTGTTTCCATTCATGAATTATGTCTGTAACAGAAGAAAATAATAGATTATTGTGGATTCTGTCGCTTGGGGCCTTCAAACACAACTCAAGCTAAAGGTAATTCGACCCAAATATAGATTTTGCCTGAACTATTCATTTAATTGAATGGATGTGGGGACATTCGGGCCAAACATCTGCATATAGAATCCTGGCCCTTTTAGGTTTGGATGAAGTTGGTGTTCTGTTTCTTTAACATGGAAAGGTCATTGGCCAGACCGGTCCTTGGTGTTGCTAGTCAGATCTTTATGTTTGCAATCAGCTAGAGTTTGCCAACTTGACATGTTAGTAATAGAAGGGGTCAGTTCTTCCCATCATGTTGCTGTGAGGTGAATGCATAATTGGCCTCGCTAGACGGGATGTGGAGGGGAGAATTATTTTGTCAACTCAGATGCGCTGCCATAATGTTGTTATTAAAGTGTCATTAGTCAATATGTTTTGTCCCCACAATCCACCACAGGTAGTGATATCCATGTTTTGTTCATTGCAGCTGGTATTTTCATGCATGGTATCAAGGTTATTTGTCACAAACAGAAGTTGATGACTAGATAATCTGTTCCCATTTCACTACTCAGTGATGCTATCTGGGTACGTGTTTCTTTTCCTGTGACTGCAACCTCTCAGCCCCTCACATAATTATTCACCCTTGACTTTTCTTGCTGCTGTTCGGGAGGTTGGGACGAGGGGCTGGATCATCTGCGTACCTAGGCAAGCAGAACTACTGTACATGCCAGAGCCAAGGGGTTCAAGCTAAGGCAATTAGCATCTATCTCACCAGCCCGCATGGTGTGAGATGTATTCACTGTTTTGCCCTGTTCAGCCACCCCCCTGAGGGGGTTGAGTATCAGACGTCACTTGTTTTTCTCCAGCAGCATATGGCCAAACATCAAATCCAGGATTCATGAAGAGAAGGGGATCTCAGCAGGGAACAGACCAACTCCTCCTCATCTCATATCTTGCACCCAGCCTAACCATGATTACACAATTTATGCATACTGTGAATAATACTAGGGGAAAGTGCTCTATATATTTCCCCCCCCCCCCCCCCTCTGCTTAAATTGTAGCATCACGCAGAGAGGGTTTTACAGCTTACCGATGAAATAACTTCAAGAAATACATAAACACACGCAAACACACATGCATGTGCATGCACATGCCCTCCAAAGAGTCAGTCATTCATTTTGGATTGACACTAAAGAACAATACAATCTGATTATGCCAATATGAGGGTCTCATTATAATGAGAGCAGTTGAAGCATTACCGCAGATTCATTTAAATATAGTAATCACAGAACTCAAAGGCCCTGTGGTTAGAGCAATTTGAGAGCGAGAAAGCACAGCCAATATGGCTAAATTAACGATTGACTTCCTGCTACGAAGCGGCAGGAAAATTGGAACGTTTTTTAGTTGATATATGTATGGAATTATATTCCTTTTGTATCTGTCCTCTTCCCGTGGAAATATATTTCTTTTTGACTGTGCCTGACATATCATTGATGATAACATGTACGTTTAGAGAATATAACATGAAGTAGAATTATTAAATTGAATACAGTTGATTTTAGTTGAAAAGACAACTGTAGAGAAGCATGCCGTTTCATAGTGATAGTAATAATGGATGAACGTCTGAAATGCAAAGCCTTGCCTGAATCTCAAATCTAAAACCATCTCCTGCACGTACCCCTTAAACACGTCAACAACCACTTAGAAACTGCAATCATTAATGTGATGCTAGTGAGTGCAGCCAAATTGAAATTGCTTGGCTAATTAAAGGCAGCCAACTCTCAGTATTGTGGATAAATAATTGGTCGGGGAAATTATACGGGAAGGCAACCCCAGCATGTATCTCCAAGGCCACTGACGTGGTGACTGGAGCCCTGGAAGGATCTTACCCCGGCATCTTGTCATGGAAAGTGGATTAGTGAGATAGCCTCTTGTGTACATGTATGTTGTTATTCTTCATGCAAACTTACCCAAAAATGGCTATGTTCCATTAATTTTGGGGTATTGAATATAATGGCTACAGGGCTGTATGTGCTGGTGATTTCCATTAACTTTATTTGTTAATTTAGTCATTTATCCAAGTCAATCGCACTGCATTTGCAAAGTTTAAATTAGTTAATTGGCCACAAATAACCTATGGTACTGTATTTTTTAAATTAATGCAAATAAACTGATTAGTGAAACAGGATATTAGAAAGCGAATTAAATGATTTAGAAAGGAGATTGCTAAGTCCACAAGGAACACAAGACTGACTAAGACCCTATATAATAAGCTTTTTGTATAGGGAATTAGAATATATAGCTTACAATGCTCTATGAATGGCTGTGTTTCACATTATAATGCATAGGTCATACGGCATTACAAATGTGCTCATAATGGATTACGAACTGTATTCATAGGTGTTACCAAAAATACATGCACAAAGGCCTCTGATATGGTTGAAAAGGAATTGTGGGATAATGGGGACAATGGGGAAACCTGAGAGTGCTGTGGGCGATATGCAGTCCCATCATATCAATGGGAACACTTGTCATCTTCATTCTCAAACAGAATGTATTGCACAGCAGTGACTTTTCTCTCTGTTTCGATGGAACATTTCCAGAAACAGTTACAATATTACGTTAGAATGGTTAGTTGTTTCAGGCTATAAAAGTAGTGATATTGAGTGATCATTTCTATAAAATGTATGTCTACGTTTAAACTGTAGATGGCATTCTGTTATGATCTGGTACTGACAATGTATTCCATTTAGAATTTCAGGAGAGGCAGCTTGTAGAAGAACGGACCTATTTAACTAAACAATTTAGGAATGTTATCCTGCCAAAGCCCTGATGAGGTTAGATAAGGAACGGAGAAGAGGGGAAGGCACTGCAAATGTCAAGTCCTCTCTGCCATCCGGTCCTCCTGTCACTGCCTCTCTCTCTTTGTTTGAATAATAGATGGTCAGTCTGACTGAGTGGGCAAGAGTGAGACTGGAGTTATTAACACCATGCTGTGCTGCTTAACCCCTGATCAGCACCTGCAGTTGGGAGGATACCGATACTGGTGCAACATGTGATAACAGGCATGTTAGAAATACAAGGGTCTGTGTGAAAAGCTATTCAGTGAAATTAAAATGAATTGCTACCTTGAAATGATCATTTAAAATTTGAACATGTTATGACAATGTAGTCTCTATAGTGATTTATGCACAGGTTTAAGATCAATTTACAGTTTTTTTCAATTGTTTAAGCACCATTTTGAAAACAGGGCCCGGTTTGTCAAAACACTACACACAATTAGCACAACCCTACACCAAAGTAGCACAACAGTTCAGATCATTTGCAAAATGGAACACTTTTGTCAAAACTATACACGACTTCATAAATAATATTTTGTTACCATACGAAACATACACATTTCATATGACTTTTTGAACCAGTTACACACTGCTGTTGCTAACCTAAAACACTTTTAGCAAGTCTAATTGTCAGTGATTAGAGTGCTGTAAATGAAGTACGCAGAGAAAGTGCAACTATACAAACACTACACAAGACCGATGCTGCAGACTGAGGAAAATATCATTTATTTCTCTCCATATACACAAATCAGTCAACATGTCAACATGGAGAATCACAACAAAACATGTCCCAGTTTTCATGCTACTACAGTAGTGTGCATAACACTGTTAGCTCAGCAAACAACAGACAAACGTAAAATACTGTATCCAGTACAGGTTGCAATTACAGTAAATAACAACAAATCAAATCAAATTGTATTTGTCACATACACATGGTTAGCAGATGTTAATGCGAGTGTAGCGAAATGCTTGTGCTTTTAGTTCCGACAATGCAGTAATAACCAACAAGTATTCTAGCTAACAATTCCAAAACTACTACCTTATAGACACAAGTGTAAGGGGATAAAGAATATGTACATAAAGATATATGAGTGAGTGATGGTACAGAGCGGCATAGGCAAGATACAGTAGAAGGTATTGAGTGCAGTATATACATATGAGATGAGTATGTAAACAAACATAACAAACATAAAAAATACTCTGAAAAAAACTGACAATATTGTACAGAAAATACTGCAGTAAACATACTATACATTATCTCTTCTCCTAGCTGGATCTGGCCAGAGAATTTCATCAACATCACAAGCAATATCATCATTAGCAAGACACCGTGGGAAGAACGGTCTTGAATGTCGAATCCATCCTTGCACAGCTGCGGCGTCGACTTGGTCACAGGCGTCCTCCATGGCCTGAATGAGGGGTACCTGAGCCTGGGGCTGGAGATCGTAAACCTTCCACCTCCATGCAGAGAAAACTATTCGATAGGGTTTAGAAACGGAGAGTATGGTGGAAGGTATAGTACTGTCAACTGTGGATGGTGTTGAAACCAGTTCTGGACCAAAGCAGAGCGGTGGAATGACACATTGTCCCAGATGACCGTGTATTGCATCTGGTGCATTTCATTACCTGCTGTGGCGATGTGGTGCAATAGGTCCAAAAATGCGAGAATGTGAGGTGTGTTGTAAGGGCTCATTGTGGCATGACGGAGGACAACCCCATGCTGTGAAATGGCAGAGCAAAGGGTGATGTTACCCCCACGTTGCCCTGGGACATTGATTATAGCCCTGTGACCAATGATATTTCTGTCTCCCCTTCTTGCTTTTGTGTAGTTCAGCATAGGTCTAGTATAGAGACAATGTAAAAAAGTAATGTGTGCAGTATGCAACATCATAGTCCTAAAGTGAACAATTACAAACCTCCACATACTCGTGCCGCAGCCGTTTGACCCTCTCTGAATTCTGCTCAAAAGGCACTCGATAAAGTTGTTTCATTTGAACCTGATGTCTTTTCAGGATGTGTGCCAGTGTTGACTGAGAGACCTGATGGACATGATTGAAAATGGCATGGTCACCGATAATGTTGGCTTGTAGTTCTCTGAGCCTGATAGCATTATTGGCCAAAACCATGTTTATTATCCTTCTCTCTCTTGTTCTTGCGTGAATATGGTCCCCCTTCCTCCTTGTCGTTCCCGACCCTCAATCCTATGTAGAGAATAATACATGTAACTTACTGTACAATGTCACAGGAAGGGGTATCACAAGTGCTGATATGGTGCAGACAATAAGCGGCTGATTCCTGTAACTGTAGACAGATCTTCTTTTACCTGTTTTCCTGTCTAAAAGTCCTTATGACATATGCCGCTGTATATCTGCTAAGATTTGGCTGAACTCTCAGTCCAGCCTCCCTCAGCGTCAATCCGTGGTTCACAACATGGTCCACTAGTGTTGCACGCATGTCATTTGATAAGTTTAGCCCTCTTCTTTGTGCACGTTCTCCTCCTGCTTCAGGTCTTCCTCGACCTCTGGCTCGGCCTCTTCCTCTACCCTTCTCCTCCTCTGTGTACTCCTCCTCTCACCCTCACTCTTCTTCTAACTCCTTCCATTTTGGTTGAAGTCAGGTGAACCTACCTGCTGCATTTTTATAGTGCTTAAACCTGATTGGTGTGTCTACAATTTAGCAATCATGTGTTTGTGCACCTGATGGCTGTATTTAACAAGATTGGCTCATAGGTGTGGTAATTTGACAGTCAGTGCTTTGGAATTGCAAGTGACATCATGATATACTTCTGTGTCTAAAATATACAAGTGTGTTTAGTGTTTTGCAAATCACTGTGTGTAATGTTTTGCAAATAGTGTGAAGCTGACAATGTGCTTACAGTTGTGCGAACCTAGCCTTGTGTTTTGCTCCTTGAGTGTAAGGTTTTGCTAATTGAGGGAAAAGTTACATTTTAGTGTGTAAGCGATCATAAAAAACTGTAATGTCAAGGGTTTTACAGCGAGTAAACTGTTACCAAACTATTTTCGGTCTCTTTTGCTTGAGAGTCAATCAAAAAACATACAAGTACCAAAACTATTAGTCAGCAGTAGACTATGACTAACCGATCAAATCAAAAACGTTTGTCACATGCCCCGAATACGACCTTAAAGTGAAATGCTTACAGTACTGACAAGTTCTTTCACAACGATGCATAGTTAAATAAGAATAATAGAAGCTGTCTCGGAGCCTGTTGGTCCAAGACCTGATGATCTGGTAGTAACTGACGGGAAGACAGAGAACAGTCCATGGCTTGGGTGACTGAAGTCTTAGGACATTTCCCAGGCTTTCCTCACACACCGCCTGGTACAGTATAAAGGTCCTTGCAGCTGTTTATGGTTGCCCTAATTTAATTGATTGGCCCCTTAACTATAATTATAGCAAAGACAATCTGTCACCTAAGTCTTAAAATAATAGTGCTAATCACTGCTAGGTAATGCAAAAACGAAAGAGGAACACTCAAGTGGCACACACTCACCACGCTTTGTATTCAAGAGACTGTAAATTCTTCACCTTGTTCACTTGTGAGTTAAAGGGAGGTTATTTGGAATTCAATGAAACACCAATTAGATATAGAATTGAAAATGCAATATAAGTGTGAGGGGAACCATTATGAAAAGTCTGTAGTTAATAAAGCCATCCACCCAGTGACCATCGGGAGCCTTGGAAGCTAAGGGGCCCCTGTGAATGTGTTAGGCGCGATAACCATTAGCATATAAGTGTACCTGCAGAGCCACTCACACCCAAATTATGCTACTACTTTTCTTTCTCAGGGTTCACTCCAGAATCAAACACTGTTGAGATCTTTTTTTTTATCTGTAAAGGGCTATACCCACCACTGTGACCAAAATGCTTGGTGCCAACACCTGAAAAGCATTCTGCCTCGGCATGTCTACACTACCAACCGTATAGTGAGAGGTGGAAGCTTTTGTAAGACAACTAGGAACACGGTGATGTAAATGAGGAGCACTTTGTACTCGAAGAACCATGTGGCCCTTTCAAGACAAATTCACACATAGTATAAAAGACTGTCTGAAGAGTGATTTGAGTTGAAAAGGCGGACAACGATTGAAAGGCGATTGGTGTGGGCGTTAAGTGGGTTGAAGGCGCTGCGTCTGATATTAAATGTGTTTATTTTAAGATGTATGTAATAAATAGAGCGTTTTTTCACTTGGAGAAGGCAAATAAAAGAAACGGGAATAGAAAGCATCTCTCGCCGCATGGTGCCGGTGAGTGATTCAGTACATTGGCAAGACTTCCCTTTATTTGGCATTAGAGACGACCTCTGAGAATCAGAAAGTATCCTTGAGACACTGAAAGTACTGCGGTTGACCCAGATAACTGCCAAGTTCCAGGCATCGCCGACATCGCAGTCATTTCTTTCTCCAGCATACCGTAGTAGGTCACTTTTGTTTATATCTTTTTAGTAGGAATTCAAATTAAATGGGCTTTACAAAGGACGGAGACAATTTACCAAACAGTGTAGAAAAATATTTGTTGCAGATAGTATTGCCTCAGCATGACCATATAATAAATGAACATCATATCTGTCTTCGCCTACGTCCTTATCTCTGAGAGTGACCACCATGTTTCCTTCCCTGTAGAGACAATGCATTTCAACATTTAAGCCAGAAGGATGAACTCCCTAACCTCCACAATTAGTTTCCACTCATGCTGCTTCTCTGGTATTGATCCAAAGATTGCGTTCCAAATGGCATCCTAGTGAGGTAACCAGAGCCATATGGGGTTTGGGAAAAAGTAGTGATATACAAAGGGAACAGGGTGCCATTTGGGACAGAGAATAATTGTTTTTCCAGTTGCAGTCAGAGAGGGATAGAGAATGATGGTGCTGGCGTTATGCTCTCTCTTTACACTAGACATATTTGACTCGTGGCAAAGTGAGATTACCCCATTTGCTTTTCGCAGGTGGATACTACATGCCTCAATTAAATCGAGCAACAGGGAGTTCGACAGAAGCCACCTTCACATCTTCTAGATGGGGATGATCGATACAACCTCTGCACAATAATAAGCCAATCCCTCACAAACCGTCTTTTGGCAAAGATGTTCAACTAAGATTCTTACGCACTTATGGGTAAGGTATTGGTTTGTTAAAGGATTAGGCCAACCACACTGTAACATAACAAATGTAATGGTGATTAAGACTTGCTATTCATGAAACTAGGAGTCGTACCTCTCCCATAATATAACCTATATGATGTCAATGTTATCTATACAAGTCCACTATATTAATGCACAGTGTCAGATAAAAGCATACTAGTCTGGGCACACCCAGAGAAAATTATTTTGTGTAGGGGTGCCGACTACATATGTACACCCAGAGAAAATTATTTTGTGTAGGGCTGCTGACTACATATGTACATGACTCACGACTAGCGACCGAGAAACCTGACACTACATAGATTTTTACAAGTCAAGATAGTTTGTTTTGCTTGATGAGTATTCTTGCCGTTTGTGGCATTCTTCAGTACAAAGACAAGACATTAAATTGCAATGCATTTTTCAAGATATTTTCCCCATCACGGTTACACTTTATTTGGATAGTCCCATATAGCTGATCCACAGATGGTCAACAAACTATCTGTGGATAAGCAGATTGTAACGATTGTCCTCTTCTTCTGACGAGGAGTTAGAGAGGTCGGACCAATGTGCAGCGTGGTACGTGTCCATTTTAATATAAAAACTACAAAAATACAAAATAACAACATGAATGAACAAACGAAAATCAAAACAGTCCTGTGTGGTACAGACACAGGAAACAATCACCCACAACTCAAAAGTGAAACCCAGGCTACCTAAGTATGGTTGTCAATCAGGGACAACGATTGACAGCTGCCTCTGATTGAGAACCATACCAGGCCAAACACAGAAATCCCAAATCATAGAAAAAAGAACATAGACAACCCACTCAACTCCCGCCCTGACCATACTTAAAACAAAGACATAACAAAAGAACTAAGGTCAGAACGTGACACAGATGCTTGCTAGGGTTAGGTTTAGGGATGGTTTAAGAATAAGGCTTTAGGTTAGGGTAAGGGCAGTAGCGGTCCGTTGGTAAAATCTCTGGAGAAAAACAAAAATATTACAACCTACTGTATGTGTTGTGATAATTGCGTTGTTCGCTCCATGACCTGTTAGTTCATATGCATTGACACTGTAATACATAGGCCCAAGGCCGGGACAATAAGAAGACAGTGGCAGAATAAATTCACCACAAAACCAGAGAGCAATATCGGTCTGGTGGAGTCCACAAAGCATATTGCATGTAACAAAACAGTTACATGACCTACAGCATGGTCAATTAAGTTAATGTCTGACATTTTCGGACGATTAAACAACTATTGATTTAGAAATCAGGAGAGTTACTGGAAGTCGCAGAGAAAACAGGAGCTGCCTCCACTATTCTAATACAGTGACTACTAAAAGATACCAAAAACAATTTAGTCCAAGCAATGTAAGCTAAATATGATGTGGTTCTCCATGGTTCTGATTTCTCTGTGTGTGTGTGTGTGTGTGTAGAAAAAACTAATTGACTCACCCTACTTGTAGAGAAACGGTCTATGACAGTACATACAGTACAAACTTGTAGTTGTTGTTATCCTAAGCTACCTGGCTAAAATGTGTGTTCGCTAGCCAAACTTACTTACTTGAATGGGCAACGATTAACAAGCTAGTTTTAACATTAGTCTACTACATCTAGCTACATATTGAACTTCCATCCTTTCTGGCCAGAGGAACAATATATGAACGTATGGTTGGATCAGAATTGCCGTTATACTATAATCATTGGCCAGTATGGAGAATTAAGTTAAACCTCAAGTCCAAATCCCTGTCTGTGTCAATGGCAAATTTTTGGAAAGGGACAACTTTAGCTAGCTAGCCACAATATTAGATAGATGGGTTTCATATACAGAGGCAGAGGGGCTCTGTTACGTTCGCTCGGATGTTTTATCCAGTGAGATACGTTATGTTATGTTATGTTATTTTCTTTATTTTTTGGTACATTTTTGGGGGGGAAGCCTGGTTTCCCTTGGCATCCATGAATACACTGTCCTGGGTAAGGGTTAAGTTTAGGGTTAGGATAAGGGTTAAGGTTAGGGTTAGGATAAGGGTTAAGTTTAGGGTTAGGATAAGGGTTAAGGTTATGCCTAGGTTGCGCTTGTACACGCGTACACACACATGCAATGCATACACACACAGACACACACTTGCATTCAAAAGCACACACATGCACACACACGGACACATGCACAGTTTTTTCAGAGGGGATGGGGACGGGGTCTTGGATCCAGGGCGCTTGACCTTGGTTGGTCCTGTGGGTTGCTTTGGATGGGAGTGTCTGCTAGATGACTGAATGTAATGTACATTCAATGTTGAGCGGCTTCACTGCAGGTAGTTTGCAAGTTTAAAAATAAAAATAAAAATAATAATACAAAAAAGGTTAGGGTTAGTGGATAGTTAGTTCAAATGTTGTTGACAGTTATTGAACATCTACGGAACACCTACAAACATCTACTTGGGACCATCCAAGTAAAGTGTTGACCCCATCACTTCTCCTGTGAGTGGGATCATCAGCCCACTAGGTTATTCAGTATCCGAACAGTGGGACCAAACTACTCATCAATATTCAGCGTTTCATGTAAAATATTCCATAAAATTCTATGTCAGCAATCAATCCATATTTCACAACTCAAAAGGATTTTTGTTGTTGTGTGATATGGCCATCTACGTTTGTAAACTCTCCAGAAATGTGGAAAACACATAACTTACCAAAGCTCTGGCCCCATCCTAGTGTCCTGAGGCATTTTAAAATGCAATTTCCCAACTGGAGCTGGACAGGTCCCAAACACTCCAGACAACTGCATAATTTTAGACACTCAGCAATTTTCTCCTCCCTTATGAATATAAAAATCCGGCACGTCGCCTCAGAATTGCAGATTTAAATCATTGGGGGATGAAATGGGTGAGAAAAAGTCATTTAATCAAGGTTTCAAGTTGTTTTATTGGATCATAACTAGTGATATCATGTTAAAAGCCCATTAAGTTAAGTGAACCGAAAATTCAGAGCGGGAGCATCCTGCAGCTTAACGTAAAATAGAGATGAATGGTAATGTGGGTTACGGGGACAGATTCAAATCAAATCAAAGTTTATTTGTCACGTGCGCCGAATACAACAGGTGAAATACTTACTTAAGGGCTCTAACCAATAGTGCAAAAAGGGTGTTAGGTGAACAAGGGACAGATTTGCATACTGTGAGACAGAGATCTGTAGGAATGCTACAGAATGACACATTCTGGCAGACATCATTGTCCACAAGGAGTTTCAGTGAAAGCCAGAGAGGATGCACAACCTCAACAATGACTCAACAATGACATACTTGTTGTACATTGCTGTAGATGTCTGGGATTTTGATGGAAAATGGGAAAGGAATACCGCACAATACATGTTTAAAACAGCAACAACCAACAATCAATAACCAACAACCCCAACCACCAGGACAATGTTTCCCTTTCCATCCTTGCGGAACTTCCGTGTTGAACTTGGTCTACAATATTTATGATCTGCAGAGGACAACAGCGGACAACATCCTGCTTGGAGAATGGATTCTTGACAGTGACAAATTATAGGGTACGTTTATGAATTTGTTATGGGCAGGAGAACGGTCACAGTGGTAATGAAAAATATATGAGAACAAATACTCTATAGACGGGTTGCCTGACAACATCACGGAAATGATGTGCACACATCGATGGGGAAGAAGTGTTGTTATGATGCTGAACGGTCAGATAGCTAGCACCAATGACAAGAAGCTGCCATGTGGGGAATTGTGGGTGGCATGTTGTTTCAGCTAGTTGTATCCCGTTCTTGACAGCATGTCTTGTTTTGAGATATTTTGACTTATGTCACATCTATGCTAATATGGCTACAATTTGCTAGCTAGCCAACCAACAACTGTAAAGATGTATTTGAGAGACAACAAGGCTTATTTTATAAGCTACAGTAGGCTACTAAATACAATTTCCAGTGGCACACAGACTCACCTAATGATGAAAATGAAGCCATAAGCAACTACTCACGGTGATGGCCGATGCGCTCCTCTTGTCAATAGATGAGCTACTCTGAAAAACAGAGCTGCTGTTCGCAAAAAAATGGGGGGGGGGGGTAAAGTTAAAAAAAATATTGTTTCTACAGACAGACTAGTCTTCTCTTTTCAGTGGTAAGCATTTGCTTTCCAAACTGTACATTTTCCCTCGATTGTATTTAGAAATGTGCAAAAGGCAAACAGACAGCCACAATCAACCATAGAAATAGAATCATAATCCATAAATGTCATTTCCATTTCAAGTCAGGTCTGGCAGCAATTACTAGTGTACCCATGAGTTTATCACTCAAATTGCCAGGGTAAGATGTTCCAAAATCCTTCTATGGATGATATGTTTATGGCCACAACGCAACAACCTGTATATTTGCATCACTGCCTGGTATGTCAACTGCTCGTCCTCCGATCGCATGGCACTACAGAGGTTAGTGCATACGTCCCATTACATCATTGGGGCCAAGCTTCCTGCCATCCAGGACCTCTATACCAGGCAGTGTCAGAGGAAGGCCCTAAAAATTGTCAAAGACTCCAGCCACCCCAGTAATAGACTGTTCTCTCTACTACCAAACGGCAAGCGGTACCGGAGCGCCAAGTCTAGGTCCAAGAGGCTTCTAAACAGCTTTTACTCCAAAGCCTCCCCCCCTTAACGCTGCAGCGACTCTGTGTTATTGTCTATGCATCATCACTTTAATAACTCCACCACGTGAACATTACCTCTATTACCTCGACTAACCGGTGCCCGCGCACATTGATTCTGTACCCGTACACCTGTATATAGCCTCGCTATTGTTATTTTAATGCTGCTCTTTAATTATTTGTTACTTTATTTCTTATTTATTGGGGGGGGGTAATTTTCTTAATACTGCTTTGTTGGTTAAGGGCTTGTAAGTAAGTATTTCAATATAAGGTCTACACCTGTTGTATTCGGCGCATGTGACAAATACAATGTAATATGATTTGATTTGGCGTTCATGCTGCCCAAATTGCGGCCTTCCTGACTGTAGGCAGCTGGTGACTGCCAAAATAAAGGAAACACTTGAGTAAATGAAGGATACAAAGTTTATGTGGTGTTCATTTGTGTAGAATATGTCTATGACAAGGCGCATTGAATCCGTTCTGGCATCTCATGGTGGCCCAACACCCTTTTAAGACACTTTATGTTGGTGCTTCCTTTATTTAGGCAGTTACCTGTATGCGCTTGTGCCAAAAGTTAATCCACATGTATATTTTTTAAACTATTGATCCTCTGTGGCTAAATTATGCTCTCTGGTTTATTTTGAACATTCAGAGCGGGCTCCTGTGGTTGAGAGCCCAAGACGCTATGGGCTTGTTCCCAGCCCCCTGCTCACACAATTGACCAGTCACATGTATTTGTATTTTTTATTAATCAGTTACCCAATCAAGGCAGGGCCCCCCAGATATTCAGCCTAGCCTATAATGGGATAAGATCGAGCTATAACCATCAAATCCTGAGATTGGGCAACACACTGTATGACATTATGTTGACCTTGGAGCAAATATCCCTCCTATCTAGGTAAGATTTATTGACATGTGAGTTGAGGTGTTGACATGTATGTGGAGCACAGCAGTTGAGTAAACCTGTGTATTCCTATATGTTAAACATCTGAGTAAGTGTTCCTACAGTAAAGTGCAGTGTGGCTCAGTTGCTAGAGCATGGCACTTGCAATGCCAGGGTTGTGCGTTTGATTCCCATGGGGGACCAGTACAAACAAATATGAAAATGTATTCACTCACATCAGTAAATCACTCTGGATAAGAGCGTCTGCTAAATTACTAAAATATGTATTAGGCATTTGTATGTGCATAGACAAAAATACTTTGTGACATATGCTTAGAAAGAGATTTCCGAAATACATTGAACTAGTGCATTATGTCGATTTCGAACCCATTTCAATGTATCCAGTGTCTCATTCAGACATGATGTGATGATGCTCAGTATATACAGTAAATAACCCAGTGTTTTACTTGCGCTTTATGTTATAATTTCTGTTTGCCTTGAATCAATGGTGATGGTCCCATGGGGACACATTGACATGATTGTCAGACATTGAATCAAGCATTCCTCTCTCCTTAAAATCTGGAAGAAATATCACTGGTTTTGGTCAGGCAAATTTGACTTCCAACACATTTACCTGCCAGAGTGAGTTAAAAATATCACAGTCAATTGCGAAATGTTAAAATGTGACATGTTGAAATGAATAGCTATGATATAATTGTCGGCTGCACGTTTGATGTAATCAAACAACATCAAACAAGGCAGTTAAAATGCATCATGGCACACATGAACTGTACTGAGAGTGATTCATTCCCAGCACAGGACAAACACACAGACCTCATTGGCTTATGTTGGCTGCCCTTACATTAACCTTCAAAGAGAGACAGTTGGAACCAGTATTGTAGTGTCCTAAAATCAAATCAAATGAAAGCTTATTGGTCATGTACACAGGCGTTACAGCAGGTGCAGCAAAGTGCTTATGCCACTAGCTCCAACAGTGCAGTAGAATGGCTTGCAAATACAAATAAAAAAAACAAGAAATCAAGAAATGACAGAACGGGTCCAATGAACAATCCAGAGTAGATATATTAGAGTGAGCATGTGTCAGAATCCACAATATAAATGTGGTGTGTATAGACAGTATATACATTGGAAAATGGTAGTACAGAAGTAGGTGTATTAAGATGTCAAGAATACAGTATATACATTCACAGTGAGTAAACAACTGTATGTGAGGTGGCCAGCGTTCATGACTCTATGTGCATAGGGCCTTAGTCTCGAGGTGCAGGGCAAAGTACCGAGTGAGTAGCCTGCTAGTGATGGCTGTTCAACAGTCTGATGGCCTTTCGGTATGAGCTGTTTCTCAGTCTCTCAGTCCTGGCTTTGTTGCACCTGTATCGTCTCTGTCTGTTAGAAGGTAGCAGAGTGGACAGACCGTGGCTCGGGCAGCTGACCAATATGTCATGACTTATTCAGTTTAGAGTGATTGATTGACAGAGTTTACAAACCACGGTGTCAACTCTGTCTTCAGGGATCCTTGCCCAGGAAATGAAAATGACTAATTAGCATAACTGTCAGACGGTGGTAGAGGGGGCATGTCTGTCAGGTACCTGGCCAACAGCTGGCAGAGCAAGGATTTGTGGTTGACAAATAAACAAACGTAGTTGACAAAACATAACGTTGTTGATGAATAACACAGTTCAAGAATAATGTAGTTGACGAATAAACTAAAATAGGCATTTTACTGCATGTACTGTGGAAATGTTGGCCAGTGCTTTCAATGTAAATTCAGTCAACTTCAACAATCAAACAAAACTGAAAATCTTCCCAAAAAGCACAAGCAAATGTCAATTCATTTCATTTCAATTCAGTTTCCTTAATACACTTGAGTTGAAATTGAACTGACCGCCAGTCGGCTTCTCTCCATCCATGGGGCCTCAACCCAGATTAAGCATGACAGCATTAATGACTGTCTGTATGGGTCTGTACGCATGGTCTTGACATATCTGGGTCTGTCCAATGACATTTTCTCCCACAGAGTGTAATATAGTGTCATTGACTGATGCTTGACACTCCCCCCATTAGTCAGAAACTGCAAGGCCAGAAACCTGGGGACAGGAACAAGGCTTTGTAGTACAGTAGCCTTTTACAGTCATATCCGTATAAAGGTTGAAAATTGCAGATTTGGTGACTGATTAACACCTAAAGTAGAATGCAAATGCTGTGCAGTAACATGAATGACTTCAGAGCTCGTTACCTCCGCTTCACAGCTCTGTAAGGGTTTTGACTGACAGCCATTCTGAACTTGAGCTACGCATGGAACAAGAAGTTGCCCCCATCTCAACCGGCCAATTGGGCAACTTTTGCAAATGTTTTGTTGTCTGAGGTCTGAGTGAGGGAAATGCTGTAAATTAAGATGACTCAATGTATTTTGTAAGATGAGATGTTGAGGATTATAATAAATACCGCTTGGATGTCATAAAAGGAAACCACACATCCGTGGGTCCAAATGTGTAGGCTGACACTGTACCGCTGCAGAATGCTGTGGTAGCCATGGTGGCAAAGTGTGCCTTGAATTCTAAATAAATCACAGACTGTGTCACCATTAAAGCACCCCCACACTATCCCACCTCCTCCTCCATGCTTCACAGTGGGAACCATGCACGCGGAGATCATCCGTTCACCTACTCTGCGTCTCACAAAGACATGGCGTTTGGAACCAATTTCCACCAGTAATGTCCATTGCTTGTGTTTCTTGGCCCAAGCAAGTCTCTTCTTCTTATTGGTGTCCTTTAGTAGTGGTTTCTTTTTAGCAATGGAAGCCTGATTCACCCAGTCTCCATTGAAAAGTTGATGTTGAGATGTGTCTTGTTACTTGAACTCTGTGAAGCATTTACAGTGGGGCAAAATAGTATTTAGTCAGCCACCAATTGTGCAAGTTCTCCCACTTAAAAAGATGAGTGATGCCTGTAATTTTCACGATAGGTATACTTATTTTCCACCATAATTTGCAAATAAATTCATAAACAATCCTACAATGTGATTTTCTGGATTTTTTTCCCTCATTTTGTCTGTCATAGATGAAGTGTACCTATGATGAAAACTACAGGCCTCTCTCATCTTTCTAAGTGCGAGAAATTGCACAATTGGTGGCTGACTAAATACTTTTTTGCCCCACTGTATTTGGGCTGCAATTTCTGAGGCTCTGCAGCAGAGGTAACTCTGGGTCTTCCTTTCCTGTCCTTGAGGCGGTCCTCATGAGAGACAGTTTTATCATCACGGTTGATGGTTTTTGCGACTGCACTTGAAGAAACGTTGAAAGTTCTCAAAATTTTTCCGGATTGACTGAGCTTCATGACTTAAATCAATGCTCGACTGGCATTTTTCTTTGCTTATTTGAGCTGTTCTTGCCATAATATGGTCTTGGTATTTTACTTAATAGGGCTATCTTCTGTATACCACCCCTACCTTGTCACAGCACAACTGATTGGCTCAAACGCATTAAGACGGAAATAAATTCCACAAATTAACTTTTAACAAGGCACACCTGTTAATTGAAATGCATTCCAGGTGACTACCTCGTGAAGCTGTTTGAGAGAATGCCAAGAATGTGCAAAGCTGTCATCAAGGCAAATGGTAGCTTAAATAGTGTTTAACACTTTTTGGGTTAATACCTGATTCCATATGTGTTATTTTAGAGTTGTGATGTCTTCACTATTATTATACAATTTAGACATTAAAATAAAGAAAAACCCTTGAATGAGTAGGTGTGTTCAAACTTTTGACTGGTACTGTATAATGGGCCGTTATTGGATTGCATAAACAACAACAGCAATCGAGTGATGGCAAGGATGCAAGATGGCAAGGCAAGGATGCAACACAAAACAACTGTGCTTGCTTTAGTTCCTCAATGCCACAGCTAGGAGAGCTTAAAAAGCATCTTATAGTTGAAGATTCTTCTTTGAGTTGTAAAAGTGCATAGAAATGACCAGTGGTGTAAGGTACTTAAGTAGAATGTACTACTTAAGTAGTTTGTTGGGGTATCTGTGCTTTACAATTTATATTTTTAAAAGTTTTACTTTTCCTTCACTACATTCCTAAAGAAAATAATGTACTTCTTACTCCAAATATTTTCCCTGACACCCAAAAATACTTGTTACATTTTGAATACTTAGCAGGACAGGATAATTGTCAAATTCACACACTTAAAGAAACATCTCTGGTCATCCCTACTCTATCTGATCTGGTGGACTTACGAAACACCTATTTGTAAATTATGTCTGAGTGTTGGAGTGTTCCCCTGGCTATGCGCACATTTAAAAAACAAAAAAATTGTCCTGTCTGGTTTGCTTAATTTAAGAAACTTGAAATGGTAAATGAAGTATATTTTAGCAATTAAAAAAGTTTACTTTTGATATTTAACTATGTTATTTATAAGCAAATACTTTTAGGATTTTACTCAAGTAGTATGTTACTGGGTGGCTCTATTTTACTTGAGTCATTTTCTATTAAGGTATCTTTACTTTCAATCTAGTATGACAATTGAGAACTTTTTCCACCACTAGAAATTACTTACAAATTATGTACTCTTTGGAGAAGTGTGTGGCCACTTGGAGACACCAGTTATTCCTCCCAAATTTTCCAGGAATATTCTCATCATGTTACTGAAATGTATCCAGCGTAGTTTCAGATTTTGTTATTAACAAAATATGATGAAAAGTACAGTAAATTTAAAATGCACATGAAATCAACAGTGTGATATTTGGATTCAGTCTTGTGTCAGGTGAACTGTTGGCCTCAACTTTGCTCCAATATTTTTCCCATGATCTCCAAACTGTTCCCTTTCAATTGCTACTATGCTTCTACGTATGCTTTCCATATTTCTTCTGCAAGAAACATTTCAATTTAGCTCTATCCATATAGGCCAATTCCCACGGGTTAAAGTATATTTATTTCTCTCCCCCTCTGACACTTCTCTTTCTATTTGACTGCCATTCTGGTCTCTTTATCTATCCTCCCCCTATTCCCCCAGCCCTGAGTGAGACACCTGCAAATAAAATGAATTCATATTTGCCCTGTCTGTATACCATGACTCATGGTGAGATGGTGTACTAATCCTTTTGATACTGGTGTGACTAAGCGCAGAACACTGGCAGACCTACATTATGCACAGCATTGCATCAGAGCGACTGTGCTCCAAAACTATTTTCAAGCCCAGATTTTCTTTATCCTCTCTGCTTATTAACGTTGAATGAAATGACATATCCAAATAAGTATCATATTGATATGTTAACAGGAATAAGAAAGCCTCTAAAATCCATTGGATTATTTGGAGATGTGGTTATTCCGATGCTTTATGTCCACATTAAGATACAATTAAGATATTATAACACTCATATAGTCTGTTAATCCAGAATACATTCTTCAAAAATAAAGATGCTTTGTTGTTGTTGCCATGTGCACATTACATGCATCTACCATCATTTATTTTCGGAACATGCCGCAGTCGCCAGCCAGCGGCAACAGATGCTATTTAAAGAGGCTGAAGCAAACACTTGAGTAAAACAAGAGAAAACAAGAGAAAACACTGGCTGTTGCAAGGAATATACAGTGGATTGTTATGATACTGCAGATTAAGCTGCATTTGCCCAATTTTATTCCCTCTAACCAGAATTGTATCCTTGTAGAAAGATCATGTTGGACATGAAACACAGATGCCCATCGAATCCATGTGTGTGAAACAAGTGAACCACAGGTTTATTCTGCCACTGCCATTATTTATTTTTATTCTTCCCTTTTACCCTTTTCTCCCCAATTTCATGGTATCCAATTGTTAGTAGTTACTATCTTGTCTCATTGCTACAACTCCTGTACGGGCCCAGGAGAGACGAAGGTTGAAAGCCATGCGTTCTCCGAAACACAACCCAACCAAGCCGCACTGCTTCTTAACACAGCGCGCATCCAACCCGGAAGCCAGCCGCACCAATGTATCAGAGGAAACACTGTGCACCTGGCGACCTGGTTAGCGCGCACTGCGCCCGGCCCGCCACGGGAGTCGCTAGTGCGTGATGAGACAAGGATATCCCTACCGTCGCCCCATGGACCTCCCAGTCGCGGCCGGCTGCGACAGAGCCTGGGCTCGAACCCAGAGTCTCTGGTGGCACAGCTAGCACTGCGATGCAGTGCCCTAGACCACTGCGCCACCCGGGAGGCCCCACTGCTATTATGTGTATTGTTCCAATTGTAAGACAAAATCTATGGCAGAGTATTGGGGGAGAGATGTTTAACTGTATTGACTTGATGCTTCACATGCAGTATTAGAAGTGTCACAGAGTCTGCTGAAGTTGTGAAATCTGCAGAGGATTGACTTTTTATCACTGCCCACAGCAGATATTTGCAGAAGTGAATGTGCTATGCTGTGAAAATAGCAGAAACTTCAGAGTGTTTTCTATCCAAATCTACTAATAATATGCATATATTAGCAACTGGGCCTGAGTAGCAGACAGTTTACACTGGGCACCTTATTCATCCATGCTTCTCAATACTGCCCCCAGCCATAACAAGTTAACCACTCTGAATTCATTCCTAACTTAAAACCCTATCCCAAACCTTAACGTGAAACCCCCAGCCCAACACAAGCGTTTTTGGTTTCACTTTTGGAAAGGCTTAAATTTTTTAATTTTTCATTATTGCGCCGGAGCACGGCTTTTACGCCCATCCACCATCCCTTTCACAACACCCTAGCAAGCCGCCAGCCTATGTAGCGAGGTGCGTACTGGCGGCAGAGAAGTTAGGCGCAGGAGAGCGAAAACTGACTTACAACGGTGTCGTTTAATATCCATAAACCACCGTCAACAGAATACAATACAATAAATGGGTCAAACAAAACCCGGTAAATTCAGCATACCGTGGAAAAGCACTACAAGGAACAATTACCGGCAAGGACATGCGGGAGAACAGAGGGTTAAATACACAACATGTAATTGAAGGAATTGGAACCAGGTGTGATGGAAGACAAGACAAAACCAATGGAAAATGAAAAGTGGATCAGTTCACAAAGTAACTGTTTCCATGAAAAACAGGTTATTACCTGTAGATCTTATTATGACGTCTTATGGCTTCTGCATCAATCCAACAACAGCCAACTAACAATCGATGAAGCGTTGTTTTTCCCCCCCGAATCTCTCGTGGACAGACTACGTAAATATAAATAGTACCGTAGATCTGTAATGATACAACCAGGATGTGTGAGATAAAGAGCAACATTAGTTCCGGTGCTTGGGTTTTTCATCAATGGTAAATTGGACAAAATACGGTATCGCAGGTGTTATTATCTTTCGAATTTCAGAATGTGAGTGGTGGAGCTGTAACTTTCAAAGAGAGACGGTGGAGCTTTTCGGTCCGGTTCCAATCCTAGTTCCATTTCTTCTCTTAACACGTACAGTATGGACCCAGAACTTAATCCAGCATCTAACCATTTACACAAGACTTTAGTTCTGGGTTAACCGAAATGAGATTTTCCCCTCTAGAAGCATTTAAAAGTGATGCATGATAACTTATCAATTGTGTGATAACCAAAACATATATATATTAAATGCCATTTAACAGACACTTTTATCCAAAGCGGCTTACAGTAGGCATGCTAGCATACATGTTTTATGTTTGGGTGGTCCTGGGTATCAAACCCACTATCCTGACATTTGCAAGAGCCTTGCTTTAAAAACAGAGCTACAGATGACCTCATAGATAATGGTAGCTGTAATTAGCTAGCTTAATGATCTAACATGTCTCAGGGCCAAAACATTGCAACAGACTCACTATCAACTATTTCAGGTCTCAACCAGTAAACTAATATTCCTATATTATGGAGAAACCCATCCCACTCCCGCAGTAATCGTCAGGGAGCGCTTCAGTCTGTGAATAAGCCTGAAGTCAGAATAATAGAGATGAGAGGTGCATCATTTTCCTTAATAACATTTTGTTCATGCTTACCTCAACTTTAATCTCACCCACCAGTTGGCTCTCTCTTTGTCGAGACGTCTGGTTTCAGCGCGCCTCAGAAAAGGACTTGCGTCAGCGAAAACAGCCACAAGTTTTAATTGGCTTATCTCGCAGTCCATCACCATCTAGCATCAGCCCCTCTTCATGGATTTCAAAGGGTGAGCAGCGCAAGCACAGAGTTTTTAAACCCAGAGGAGCAACATCGTGAGACTTCCGGGAACAAATCGGACTCGGCAGACCAGGCCGGGATTTGGACTTTGAGGAGTCAATGAGAGAAGTGAAAAATGTGTTTGTTCTTAATTTTCTCGAAATCTAAAGGCACCTAGATTCGAGCCAATGTCTTAAGTAGCTGAACATGTAATTTGTTATTAATCCAACCTTGTAAAAGTGACAAACAGGTTCATATCGAAGGAGTGCCTTTGATTTGATGGCCTGCACATGCGCAGTTGGGTGTGAGACGACCGTTAGATCTGAGGACGTTATATGATTAGCTAGCCAACGTTGCATTGACATCGTCTACAAAATTTACATGAACATTTTTGTAATTTAGCAGACGCTCTTATCCAGAGAGACTTACAACCATGATCAGGGATTTCAATTGGAGAACAGTTTCTACCTATCCTCTTCAAATTGACAGTTTTTGGCTAAACAAGGAATTTTTCATCTAAGAAATAGAACTTCAACTTCAAATGAACTTCATGCCCAAAAATACTACGGTCACTGAATAGAACAATTCTTTAGATTTGACGATTTTCTTAATTTTTTAAAATCCCATCTAATACAGCTGTAG